>NW_023493673.1:517500-712500 GCF_013265735.2 Oncorhynchus mykiss | reverse complement strand
AGTCAGTGAGAGCTGCAGCTGTGTCTGTTCCTCTCAGAGAGAACAGAGAGGAGAGAACTGAGAGAGAGGGAACAGAGAGCTCCCCCATCTGGCTGCCCATCCCACACTGAGATGAGACAGGACACACACACTATGGCTTGGCTATTTGTAAGGTGATGTGCGTGTTGATGTTGTGACTAAACCATTCTCTCTCCTCTGTCTCTGTGTGTGTGTGTGTGTGTGTGTGTGTGTGTTGATGTTGTGACTAAACCATGCTCTCTCCTCTGTCTCTGTGCGTGTAGGTCGTTCGGGTCAGGCGGTGGCGGTGCGGGCCAAGGTGTTTGGCTTCACCGTGATCTTCTACGACCCCTACCTGCAGGACGGCTTGGAGCGTTCCCTGGGCGTCCAGCGCGTCTACACCCTACAAGACCTGCTCTACCAGTCAGACTGCGTGTCTCTGCACTGCAACCTCAACGAACACAACCACCATCTCATCAACGACTTCACCATCAAACAGGTAGAGAGGACAGCTGACCTTTGACCTATATGGTATAACTCACTGACTCCCAGTCAGTTATTAATATGAGTTATTAATTCATATGGTTATTAATATGGGTTATTCATTCATATGGTTATTAATATGAGTTATTAATTCATATGGTTATTAATATGGGTTATGAATTCATGTGGTTATTAATATGGGTTATGAATTCATGTGGTTATTAATATGGGTTATTAATTCATATCGTTATTAATATGAGTTATAAATTCATATAGTTATTAATGAGGTATTAATTCATATAGTTATTAATGAGGTATTAATTCATATAGTTATTAATGAGTTATTCATTCATATAGTTATTAATGAGGTATTAATTCATATAGTTATTAATGAGTTATTAATTCATATAGTTATTAATGAGGTATTAATTCATATAGTTATTAATGAGGTATTAATTCATATAGTTATTAATGAGGTATTAATTCATATAGTTATTAATGAGGTATTAATTCATATAGTTATTAATGAGTTATTCATTCATATAGTTATTAATGAGGTATTAATTCATATAGTTATTAATGAGTTATTAATTCATATAGTTATTAATGAGGTATTAATTCATATAGTTATTAATGAGGTATTAATTCATATAGTTATTAATGAGGTATTAATTCATATAGTTATTAATGAGTTATTAATTCATATAGTTATTAATGAGGTATTAATTCATATAGTTATTAATGAGGTATTAATTCATATAGTTATTAATGAGGTATTAATTCATATAGTTATTAATGAGGTATTAATTCATATAGTTATTAATGAGTTATTAATTCATATAGTTATTAATGAGGTATTAATTCATATAGTTATTAATGAGGTATTAATTCATATAGTTATTAATGAGGTATTAATTCATATAGTTATTAATGAGTTATTAATTCATATAGTTATTCCTCAGACTGTCCTGAACACCTCATCATCCTTATATATATTATATATTATCACTATAAACTACCAACTCTGCCTAGAAGGCCAGCATCTCGGAGTCACCTCTTCACTGTTGATGTTGAGACTGGTGTTTTGTGGGTACTATTTAATGAAGCTGCCAGTTGAGGACTTGTGAGGCGTCTGTTTCTCAAACTAGACACTATAATGTACTTGTCCTCTTGCTCAGTTGTGCACCGGGGCCTCCCACTCCTCTTTCTATTCTGGTTAGAGCCAGTTTACGCTGTTCTGTGAATGGAGTAGTACACAGTGTTGTACCAGATCTTCAGTTTCTTGGCAATTTCTCACATGGAATAGCCTTCATTTCTCAGAATAAGAATAGACTGACGAGTTTCAGAAGAAAGTTATTTGTTTCTGGCCATTTTGAGCCTGTAATTGAATCCACACATGCCGATGCTCCAGATACTCAACTAGTCTAAAGAAGGCCAGTTTTATTGCTTCTTTAATCAGAAGGCCAGTTTTCAGCTGTGCTAACATAATCACAAAAGGGTTTTCTAATGATCAATTAGCCTTTTAAAATGATAAACTTGGAATAGCTAACACAACGTGCCATTGGAACACAGGAGTGATGGGCCTCTGTACGTCAATGTAGATATTACATTAAAAATCTACCGTCTCCAGCTACAATAGTCATTTACAACATAAACAATGTCTACACTGTATTTCTGATCAATTTGATGTTATTTTAATGGATAAAAAATGTGCTTTTCTTTCAAAAACAAGGACATTTCTAAGTGACCTCAAACTTTTGAACGGTAGTGTACATATGATATGAGTAATGTATGATATGTAAACATTATTAATGTGGCATTGTATAAAGTGACTAGTGATCCATTTATTAAAGTGGCCAGTAATTTGGTCTCAATGTAGGCAGCAGCCTCTCTGAGTTAGTGATGGCTGTTGAACAGTCTGATGGCCTTGAGATAGAAGCTGTTTTTCAGTCTCTCGGTCCCAGCTTTGATGCACCTGTACTGACCTCGCCTTCTGGATGATAGCGGGGTGAACAGGCAGTGGCTCGGGTGGTTGTTGTCCTTGATGATCTTTATGGCCTTCCTGTGACATCGGTTGGTGTAGGTGTCCTGGAGGGCAGGTAGTTTGCCCCCGGTGATGCGTTGTGCAGACCTCACTACCCTCTGGAGAGCCTTGCGGTTGAGGGCGGAGCAGTTGCCGTACCAGGCGGTGATACAGCCCGACAGGATGCTCTCAATTGTGCATCTGTAAAAGATTGTGAGGGTCTTAGGTGACAAGCCAAATTTCTTCAGCCTCCTGAGGTTGGTTCACCACGCTGTCTGTGTGGGTGGACCAATTCAGTTTGTCTGTGATGTGTACGCCGAGGAACTTAAAACTTTCCACCTTCTCCACTACTGTCCCATTAATGTGGACAGGGGGCTGCTCCCTCTGCTGTTTCCTGAAGTCCACAATCATCTCCTTTGTTTTGTTGACGTTGAGTGAGAAGTTATTTTCCTGACACCACACTCCGAGGGCCCTCACCTCCTCCCTGTAGGCCGTCTCGTCGTTGTTGGTAATCAAGCCCATTACTGTCTTCTGCAAATTTCTGCAGATTTGGAGGCGTGCTTGGCCACGCAGTCATGGGTGAACAGGGAGAACAGGAGGGGGCTGAGCACGCACCCTTGTGGGGCCCCAGTGTTGAGGGTCAGCGAAGTAGAGATGTTGTTTCCTTTCCCACAGCTTAGAGCTGCTATCAATACAACAATACCCCATCTAGTCCTGGTGGAGGAGGGGAGAATTACACCTCTTATCTCAGTTTCCTCTGACTCTCTCAGGTTGACTTCACTGCTCAGAGCTGCTGTCAAAACTACAATACCCCATCTGGTCTGTCTGGTCTAGCACCTGGTGGAGGAGAGGATAATTACACCTCTTATCTCAGTTTCCTCTGACTCTCTCAGGTTGACTTCACTGCTCAGAGCTGCTGTCAAAACTACAATACCCCATCTAGTCTGCCACCTGGTGGAGGAGAGGAGAATTACACCTCTTATCTCAGTTTCCTCTGACTCTCTCAGGTTGACTTCACTGCTCAGAGCTGCTGTCAAAACTACAATACCCCATCTGGTCTGTCTGGTCTGCCACCTGGTGGAGGAGTGGAGAATTACACCTCTTATCTCAGTTTCCTCTGACTCTCTCAGGTTGACTTCACTGCTCAGAGCTGCTGTCAAAACTACAATACCCCATCTGGTCTGTCCTAGTCTGCCACCTGATGGAGGAGAGGATAATTACACCTCTTATCTCAGTTTCCTCTTATTTTCTGTGTTTCTATTGTTTCTGGTTGACTTCACATCTGAGAGACAGAGAGAGAGAGAGAGAGCATTGAAGAGCTGTCTGAAGGAGAACAACAGAATAGAGAAGGCTCTATCTCTTAACCCAGTTCTCCTCTCCTGTGTCTCTTCTTCACTGTTCTCTCAAGCCTGCATCTTCTTATCGTGTGTGTGTGTGTGTGTGTGTGTGTGTGTGTGTGTGTGTGTGTGTGTGTGTGTGTGTGTGTGTGTGTGTGTGTGTGTGTGTGTGTGTGTGTAATTAAAGGATGACTGACGGTGCGAGGGCTTTTCATGTCGTGGATTTCGTATTGTGTCTAGATTTAAGGGATTACAATTTCTTCCAAGAATAGTAATTGGATTTTTCTGGAGCTGTTGTTTTTCTCCGCTAGCAGTTTTTTATTTATTTTTGTTGTCTAGTATAGTTATCAACTGTCATCTTGTCCTCAACGTAGTGCACTATCAAGGGAATAGAGTTCCATTTGGGATGTCCCCATCTACAGCCAACGCTGTGAGCTGAGCCAAGTAGTGCACTATCAAGGAATAGAGTTCCATTTGGGAATAGGGTTCAATTTGGGACGTACTCAAGCACACAACTCTTAAAGCACTTTTGACAGTGATCCCTCAGAGCTGATTTTCCTCAGGTGTAGATGTGTCTCCATGGGGATGAGACAGACATATTTGCGTATGCGTGTGCATGTGTTGCCCAGGTGCTCGGTTTGTCATGTCTTCAGTAGAGCATTCAGTGGAGCGTCAAATACATTCTAGGCTCTTCTACAGCTCTGTCAGTAGGTCATCTCTATTCTAGTCTCTCTTCTCCAGCTCCATCAGTAGGTCATCTCTATTATAGTCTCTCTTCTCCAGCTCTATCAGTAGGTCATCTCTATTCTAGTCTCTCTTCTCCAGCTCCATCAGTAGGTCATCTCTATTATAGTCTCTCTTCTCCAGCTCCATCAGTAGGTCATCTCTATTATAGTCTCTCTTCTCCAGCTCTATCAGTAGGTCATCTCTATTCTAGTCTCTCTTCTCCAGCTCCATCAGTAGGTCATCTCTATTCTAGTCTCTCTTCTCCAGCTCCATCAGAAGGTCATCTCTATTCTACTCTCTCTTCTCCAGCTCCATCAGAAGGTCATCTCTATTCTAGTCTCTCTTCTCCAGCTCCATCAGAAGGTCATCTCTATTCTAGTCTCTCTTCTCCAGCTCCATCAGAAGGTCATCTCTATTCTAGTCTCTCTTCTCCAGCTCCATCAGTAGGTCATCTCTATTCTAGTCTATCTTCTCCAGCTCCATCAGTAGGTCATCTCTATTCTAGTCTCTCTTCTCCAGCTCCATCAGAAGGTCATCTCTATTATAGTCTCTCTTCTCCAGCTCCATCAGAAGGTCATCTCTATTCTAGTCTCTCTTCTCCAGCTCCATCAGTAGGTCATCTCTATTCTAGTCTCTCTTCTCCAGCTCCATCAGAAGGTCATCTCTATTCTACTCTCTCTTCTCCAGCTCCATCAGAAGGTCCTCTCTATTCTAGTCTCTCTTCTCCAGCTCCATCAGAAGGTCATCTCTATTCTAGTCTCTCTTCTCCAGCTCCATCAGAAGGTCATCTCTATTCTAGTCTCTCTTCTCCAGCTCCATCAGTAGGTCATCTCTATTCTAGTCTCTCTTCTCCAGCTCCATCAGAAGGTCATCTCTATTCTAGTCTCTCTTCTCCAGCTCCATCAGAAGGTCATCTCTATTAAGATGCTTAAAAGAAGGACGCAAACAAATTCTTTGTAATAACTACATGTTGGTGGCACCCCTCTTTAGATCAAATCAACCCCCCCCCCCTTTTCTCTCTCTCTTATCTTTCTCTCCCCCCGACCCTTCTAGATGCGTCAGGGAGCGTTCCTGGTGAATGCAGCGCGGGGAGGGCTGGTGGATGAGAAGGCCCTGGCTCAGGCCCTGAAGGAGGGGAGGATACGTGGCGCTGCCCTGGACGTGCACGAGATAGAACCCTTCAGGTGAGACACACAGTGCACGAGATAGAACCCTTCAGGTGAGACACACAGTGCACGAGATAGAACCCTTCAGGTGAGACACACAGTGCATGAATGTACGAGCTCACACACACACACACACACACACAAGTGGACGTCCTCTCTACAGAACCATTGAAGTGAGACACACAGTGGATGAGGATATAGTTAACCTGACAGTAACACCTCATTATAGTTTACCTGACAGTAACACCTGCTACCACCTCAGTATAGTTTACCTGATAGTAACACCTCAGTATAGTTTACCTGACAGTAACACCTCAGTATAGTTTACCTGATAGTAACACCTCAGTATAGTTTACCTGACAGTAACACCTGCTACCACCTCAGTATAGTTTACCTGACAGTAACACCTCAGTATAGTTTACCTGACAGTAACACCTCAGTATAGTTAACCTGACAGTAACACCTGCTACCACCTCAGTATAGTTTACCTGACAGTAACACCTCAGTATAGTTTACCTGATAGTAACACCTCAGTATAGTTTACCTGACAGTAACACCCCAGTATAGTTTACCTGACAGTACCACCTCAGTATAGTTTACCTGACAGTAACACCTCAGTATAGTTTACCTGACAGTAACACCTCAGTATAGTTTACCTGACAGTAACACCTGCTACCACCTCAGTATAGTTTACCTGACAGTAACACCTGCTACCACCTCAGTATAGTTTACCTGACAGTTACACCTCAGTATAGTTTACCTGACAGTACCACCTCATTATAGTTTACCTGACAGTAACACCTGCTACCACCTCAGTATAGTTAACCTGACAGTAACACCTCATTATAGTTTACCTGACAGTAACACCTGCTACCACCTCAGTATAGTTTACCTGACAGTAACACCTCAGTATAGTTTACCTGACAGTAACACCTCATTATAGTTTACCTGACAGTAACACCTGCTACCACCTCAGTATAGTTTACCTGACAGTTACACCTCAGTATAGTTTACCTGACAGTACCACCTCATTATAGTTTACCTGACAGTAACACCTGCTACCACCTCAGTATAGTTTACCTGACAGTAACACCTCATTATAGTTTACCTGGTAGTAACACCTGCTACCACCTCAGTATAGTTTACCTGACAGTAACACCTCAGTATAGTTTACCTGACAGTAACACCTCAGTATAGTTAACCTGACAGTAACACCTGCTACCACCTCAGTATAGTTTACCTGACAGTTACACCTCATTATAGTTTACCTGGTAGTAACACCTCAGTATAGTTAACCTGACAGTAACACCTCAGTATAGTTTACCTGACAGTAACACCTCAGTATAGTTAACCTGACAGTAACACCTGCTACCACCTCAGTATAGTTTACCTGACAGTAACACCTCAGTATAGTTTACCTGACAGTAACACCTCAGTATAGTTTACCTGATAGTAACACCTCAGTATAGTTTACCTGACAGTAACACCTCAGTATAGTTTACCTGACAGTAACACCCCAGTATAGTTTACCTGACAGTAACACCTCAGTATAGTTTACCTGACAGTAACACCTCAGTATAGTTTACCTGACAGTAACACCTCAGTATAGTTTACCTGACAGTAACACCTCAGTATAGTTTACCTGACAGTAACACCTCAGTATAGTTTACCTGACAGTAACACCTCAGTATAGTTTACCTGACAGTAACACCTCAGTATAGTTTACCTGACAGTAACACCTCAGTATAGTTTACCTGACAGTAACACCTCAGTATAGTTTACCTGACAGTAACACCTCAGTATAGTTAACCTGACAGTAACACCTGCTACCACCTCAGTATAGTTTACCTGACATTAACACCTCAGTATAGTTTACCTGACAGTAACACCTCAGTATAGTTTACCTGACAGTAACACCTCAGTATAGTTTACCTGACAGTAACACCTGCTACCACCTCAGTATAGTTTACCTGACAGTAACACCCCAGTATAGTTTACCTGACAGTACCACCTCAGTATAGTTTACCTGACAGTAACACCTCAGTATAGTTTACCTGACAGTAACACCTCATTATAGTTTACCTGACAGTAACACCTCAGTATAGTTTACCTGACAGTAACACCTCAGTATAGTTTACCTGACAGTAACACCTCAGTATAGTTTACCTGACAGTAACACCTCAGTATAGTTTACCTGACAGTAACACCCCAGTATAGTTTACCTGACAGTAACACCCCAGTATAGTTTACCTGATAGTAACACCTCTTCCAGTGTCAGCGAGCTCTGTTGTCAGGGAGATATGTTGTCAGGGAGATATGTTGTCAGGGAGATATGTTGTCAGGGAGTTATGTTGTCAGGGAGATATGTTGTCAGGGAGTTATGTTGTCAGGGACTAATGTTGTCAGGGAGATATGTTGTCAGGGAGATATGTTGTCAGGGAGTTATGTTGTCAGGGAGATATGTTGTCAGGGAGTTATGTTGTCAGGGAGATATGTTGTCAGGGAGATATGGTGTCACGCGATATGTTGTCAGGGAGATATGGTGTCAGGCGATATGTTGTCAGGGAGATATGGTGTCAGGCGATATGTTGTCAGGGAGATATGGTTCTACTGTGAACACACATCAACAAGACGTCAACAGAGGACCTGTAATCCCACACTACAGTGGCTCATATCAGTGACACCTTCACACACAACCCTTGGACCAGGGCACGGAGGGTGAGTTGGGAGGACTGAGGGAAGAAGTCTCAGCATCTCAGGGATGGAGAGGAGATGAGGAGATGAAGAGAGGAGATGAAGAGAGGAAATTAAGAGAGGAGGAAATGAAGGGAGGAGATGAAAGGAGGAGATGAGGAAAGGAGATTAGATGAAGAGGCCACTGCCTGATTTGGGTCTGATACTTGTTCTCTCTAAAACCAACCCCCCCACCCCCCAACCCTCCCCTCTCTCTAGTTTTGCTACAGGCCCTCTGAAGGATGCTCCCAACCTGATCTGTACACCACACACAGCCTGGTACAGTGAACAGGCTTCTCTGGAGATGAGAGAGGCAGCTGCC
This sequence comes from Oncorhynchus mykiss, assembly GCF_013265735.2. Taxonomy (NCBI): domain Eukaryota; kingdom Metazoa; phylum Chordata; class Actinopteri; order Salmoniformes; family Salmonidae; genus Oncorhynchus; species Oncorhynchus mykiss. The sequence goes on along the minus strand of NW_023493673.1, from coordinate 703,713 downwards.
ACCGAGATACGAAGAGCCATCAGTGGTACGCCTGGTCCCCAGCACCTCACTAGTCTGGAACCCTGGTCCCCAGAACCTCACTAGTCAGGAACCCTGTTCCCCAGCACCTCACTAGTCAGGGACCCTGGTCCCCAGCACCTCACTAGTCAGGAACCCTGGTCCCTAGCACCTCACTAGTCAGGAACCATGTTCCCCAGAACCTCACTAGTCAGGAACCCTGTTCCCCAGCACCTCACTAGTCAGGGACCCTGGTCCCCAGCACCTCACTAGTCAGGAACCCTGGTCCCCAGCACCTCACTAGTCAGGAACCCTGGTCCCCAGCACCTCACTAGTCAGGGACCATGTTCCCCAGCACCTCACTAGTCAGGAACCCTGGTCCCCAGCACCTCACTAGTCAGGGACCCTGGTCCCCAGAACCTCACTAGTCAGGGACCATGTTCCCCAGCACCTCACTAGTCAGGAACCCTGGTCCCCAGCACCTCACTAGTCAGGGACCATGTTCCCCAGCACCTCACTAGTCAGGAACCCTGGTCCCCAGCACCTCACTAGTCAGGGACCCTGGTCCCCAGCACCTCACTAGTCAGGGACCCTGGTCCCCAGCACCTCACTAGTCAGGGACCCTGTTCCCCAGCACCTCACTAGTCAGGAACCCTGTTCCCCAGAACCTCACTAGTCAGGGACCCTGGTCCCCAGCACCTCACTAGTCAGGGACCCTGTTCCCCAGCACCTCACTAGTCAGGGACCCTGGTCCCCAGCACCTCACTAGTCAGGAACCCTGTTCCCCAGCACCTCACTAGTCAGGGACCCTGGTCCCCAGCACCTCACTAGTCAGGAACCCTGTTCCCCAGCACCTCACTAGTCAGGGACCCTGGTCCCCAGCACCTCACTAGTCAGGAACCCTGTTCCCCAGCACCTCACTAGTCAGGAACCCTGTTCCCCAGCACCTCACTAGTCAGGGACCCTGGTCCCCAGCACCTCACTAGTCAGGAACCCTGTTCCCCAGCACCTCACTAGTCAGGAACCCTGGTCCCCAGCACCTCACTAGTCAGGGACCCTGGTCCCCAGCACCTCACTAGTCAGGGACCCTGGTCCCCAGCACCTCACTAGTCAGGAACCCTGTTCCCCAGCACCTCACTAGTCAGGGACCCTGGTCCCCAGCACCTCACTAGTCAGGAACCCTGGTCCCCAGCACCTCACTAGTCAGGGACCCTGGTCCCCAGCACCTCACTAGTCAGGGACCCTGGTCCCCAGCACCTCACTAGTCAGGAACCCTGGTCCCCAGCACCTCACTAGTCAGGAACCCTGGTCCCCAGCACCTCACTAGTCAGGAACCCTGGTCCCCAGCACCTCACTAGTCAGGGACCCTGGTCCCCAGCACCTCACTAGTCAGGAACCCTGTTCCCCAGCACCTCACTAGTCAGGAACCCTGTTCCCCAGCACCTCACTAGTCAGGAACCCTGTTCCCCAGCACCTCACTAGTCACCTCACTAGTCAGGAACCCTGGTCCCCAGCACCTCACTAGTCAGGAACCCTGGTCCCCAGCACCTCACTAGTCAGGAACCCTGGTCCCCAGCACCTCACTAGTCAGGAACCCTGGTCCCCAGCACCTCACTAGTCACCTCACTAGTCAGGGACCCTGTTCCCCAGCACCTCACTAGTCAGGAACCCTGTTCCCCAGCACCTCACTAGTCAGGAACCCTGTTCCCCAGCACCTCACTAGTCAGGAACCCTGTTCCCCAGCAGGGTTGTAGTACACAACTTCAAACCAGACTTCATGTCAATTGTAGTGCACTATATAGGGAATAGGGTGCCATTTGGGATCTAACCCTTGCCTCCCAGATAACATCCACATTGTGAAATAACAACTTTAATTAGGGATTGTGTTGCCAGGCAACACTACCGGTCAAAGGTTCTAGAACACCTACTCATTCAAGGGTTTTTATTTGATTTGTTACTGTTTTCTACATTGTAGAATAATAGTGAAAACAATAAAACTATGAAATAACACATGTGGAATCATGTAGTAACCAAACGAAAGTGTTAAACAAATCAAAAATATATTTTATATTTGTGATTCTTCAAATAGCCTTGCCTTGATGACAGCTTTGCACACTCTTGGCATTCTCTCAACCAGCTTCATGAGCTAGTCACCTGGAATGCATTTCAATTGACATGTGTGCCTTGTTAAAAGTTAATTTGTGGAATTTCTATCCTTCTTAAGCTAACATATCTCCATCCCATAGCTAACATCTCTCCATCCCATAGCTAACATCTACCCATCCCATAGCTAACATCTCTCCATCCCATAGCTAACATCTCTCCATCCCATAGCTAACATCTCTCCATCCCATAGCTAACATCTCTCCATCCCATAGCTAACATCTACCCATCCCATAGCTAACATCTCTCCATCCCATAGCTAACGTCTCTCCATCCCATAGCTAACATCTCTCCATCCCATAGCTAACATATCTCCATCCCATAGCTAACATCTCTCCATCCCATAGCTAACATCTCTCCATCCCATAGCTAACATCTACCCATCCCATAGCTAACATATCTCCATCCCATAGCTAACATCTCTCCATCCCATAGCTAACATATCTCCATCCCATAGCTAACATCTCTCCATCCCATAGCTAACATCTCTCCATCCCATAGCTAACATGTCTCCATCCCATAGCTAACATCTCTCCATCCCATAGCTAACATCTCTCCATCCCATAGCTAACATCTCTCCATCCCATAGCTAACATCTCTCCATCCCATAGCTAACATCTCTCCATCCCATAGCTAACATCTACCCATCCCATAGCTAACATCTCTCCATCCCATAGCTAACATGTCTCCATCCCATAGCTAACATCTCTCCATTCCATAGCTAACATCTCTCCATCCCATAGCTAACATCTCTCCATCCCATAGCTAACATGTCTCCATCCCATAGCTAACATCTCTCCATTCCATAGCTAACATCTCTCCATCCCATAGCTAGCATCTACCCATCCCATAGCTAACATCTCTCCATTCCATAGCTAACATCTACCCATCCCATAGCTAACATCTACCCATCCCATAGCTAACATCTCTCCATCCCATAGCTAACATCTACCCATTCCTTCTTTATCCCGTTTTAATCACTCTACAAGTTATGGCTTCATTTAGTCTGTGTGATGATTCAGGTTGGTGCTTTGTATTAGAACTATCCCTCTCTCTCTCTTTACCTCTCTCTCTCTCTCTCTTTACCTCCCTCTCTCTTTACCTCTCTCTCTTTACCTCTCCTCTCTCTTTACCTCTCTCTCTCTCTTTACCTTTCCTCTCTCTTTACCTCTCCTCTCTCTTTACCTCTCTCTCTCTCTCTTTACCTCTACTCTCTCTTTACCTCTCTCTGTCTTTACCTCTCCTCTCTCTTTACCTCTCTCTGTCTTTACCTCTCCTCTCTCTTTACCTCTCTCTGTCTTTACCTCTCTCTCTCTTTACCTCTCTCTCTCTTTACCTCTCTCTGTCTTTACCTCTATCTCTCTCTTTACCTCTCTCTCTATTTACCTCTCTCTGTCTTTACCTCTATCTCTCGCTTTACCTCTCTCTCTCTTTACCTCTCTCTCTGTCTTTACCTCTCTCTCTCTTTACCTCTCTCTCTCTCTTTACCTCTGTCTCTCTCTTTACCCCTCTCTCTGTCTTTACCTCTATCTCTCTCTTTACCTCTCTCTCTCTTTACCTCTCTCTCTGTCTTTACCTCTCTCTCTGTCTTTACCTCTCTCGCTCTGTTTTTACCTCTCTTTCTCTGTCTTTACCTCTCTCTCTCTGTTTCTCTCTTTACCTCTCTCTCTCTCTCTTTACCTCTCTCTATCTTTACCTCTCTCTGCCTTTACCTCTCTCTCTCTCTCCACGTTTCTTAATCTATCTCCCTCTCCTCCCTCCATCTCCCCACTTTCTCTCTCTCTCCCTCCCTCTCTCCATCGCAGGCCGCATCCCTGACAGCCTAAGAAACTGTGTGAATAAGGAGTTCTTTGTGACCACAGGACCGTGGGCAGTAATGGACCAGCAAGGTGTCCACCCAGAGCTCAATGGCACCGCCTACAGGTAGGCTGAGGAAGCACAGCGACAAGTGTGACATCTACTGTGTGACACACACACACACATCATCTTATTTTATTGCTCATTTCACCTCTTGACATATAGGTTTATAAAGTTATTTTCATAGTCCTGGATATCTTGACTAGGTCAGATACATTTCTGAAATACAGGGACATTTACGGGCACATAAAGACGGTTTGAGATAAAGAAACTCTCAGTTAAAAAAAAACATGAATAGAGATGTCAATGTTATGTTTTTCTTAGAATGTAGTAGAACCCTGTTCCTGGAGAGATACCCTCCTTCCTGTAGGTTTTAACTGCAACCCTGTTCCTGGAGAGAAATCCTCCTTCCTGTAGGTTTTAACTCCAACCCTGTTCCTGGAGAGATACCCTCCTTCCTGTAGGTTTTAACTCCAACCCTGTTCCTGGAGAGAAATCCTCCTTCCTGTAGGTTTTAACTCCAACCCTGTTCCTGGAGAGATACCCTCCTTCCTGTAGGTTTTAACTCCAACCCTGTTCCTGGAGAGAAATCCTCCTGTAGGTTTTAACTCCAACCCTGTTCCTGGAGAGATACCATTTTAACAGGACAGCTCTAGTAACAGGGTCAAGTAACAGGGTAACATGGTCTAGTAACAGGGTAACATGGTCTAGTAACAGGGTAACAGGGTCTAGTAACAGGGTAACAGGGTCTAGTAACAGGGTCTAGTAACAGGGTAACAGGGTCTGGTAACAGGGTCTAGTAGCAGGGTAACATGGTCTAGTAACAGGGTAACAGGGTCTAGTAACAGGGTCTAGTAACAGGGTAACATGGCCTAGTAACAGGGTAACAGGGTCTAGTAACAGGGTAACAGGGTCTAGTAACAGGGTAACAGGGTCTAGTAACAGGGTAACAGGGTAACAGGGTCTAGTAACAGGGTAACAGGGTTGGAGAGCCCTGATACAGCGTTACCTCGTACTCCTTCACCATGTGACCTCCCTGGATGTTGATCTGATCTCAGTCTGTCCACCTCCGTGTGCTTCTCTCACACAGCCAAGCCAACCAAACTCTGCACGCCCTAACAACCGGGGCTCCTCAAGACAAAATGTAGTACCTATTGGCACTCAGGTAAATACTGTGTGATGATGCGGTGCCTCTTTCTGCCAGGCCTGGATATACTACAACCGTAGAAATGTAATCTATAGAACTGTTCTTCCCATTCATTCTACAGAATGTATTTCTATGATTAGAACCTCCCTGTTTCTCACCTATTTGCTGTGGACTGTAATGTTGTTACTGCCCTCTGGTCTGTTCTCTTACAACATCCCTTTAGTGTAGAAATAAACCAACTTCTGTGTAGATTTGACTTCCTTCCGCAGGGCTCTATTCAACCATTACTCCTCTGTGCTCCCTGTGGAGCTTAAGGCGACAACAAGTCCACACTTGTTGCATAGATTTATACACTCTTCCGTTAGACAGACCAACCCCCTCTTCTGTTAGACAGACCAACCCCCTCTTCCGTTAGACAGACCAACCCCCTCTTCCATTAGACAGACCAACCCCCTCTTCCATTAGACAGACCAACCCCCTCTACTATTAGACAGACCAACCCCCTCTTCCATTAGACAGACCGACCCCCTCTACCATTAGACAGACCGACCCCCTCTTCCATTAGACAGACCAACCCCATCTACCATTAGATAGACCGACCCCCTCTACCATTAGACAGACCAACCCCCTCTTCCACTAGACAGACCGACCCCCTCTACCATTAGACAGACCAACCCCCTCTTCCATTATACAGACCGACCCCCGCTACCATTATACAGATCGACCCCCTCTTCCGTTAGACAGACCAACCCCCTCTTCTGTTAGACAGACCAACCCCCTCTTCCGTTAGACAGACCAACCCCCTCTTCCATTAGACAGACCAACCCCCTCTTCTGTTAGACAGACCAACCCCCTCTTCCATTAGACCAACCCCCTCTTCCATTAGACAGACCAACCCCCTCTTCTGTTAGACAGACCAACCCCCTCTTCCATTAGACCAACCCCCTCTTCCATTAAAGTGTGTCTCTGGGTGAAGAAAGGTCTTCTACTACTCTGTCCTCATCACTCTGTCACAACGGAATCTTCAGCTCTGGGCTGCTTCGCTATTGCCTGCCTGAACTACAGATGACCTTTGACCCTGACCTCTAACCTCCTTCTCCCTAGGTACCCACCGGGCATGATGGGCATGGCTCCAGGGGTGATCCCGGGTGGCTTAGAGGGGATGGTGCCAGGGGGGGTACCAATCGCCCATACCCTGCCCTCTGGTACCCATCCGTCCCAGGCCCCCTCGCCCAACCAGCCAGCCTCCAAATACTGTCACGGAGAGACCAGAGAGCACCTTACCGAGCAATAGCACCCTGACCGCCAGCATAGCAGCCAGCCAACCAGCCAGCAGAGAGGACAATAACAACAGTGCCACAGGAAGAGGAGCTGCTGCCTTGGCAGCAGAGGAAGAGCATCATGCACCTCCTCAAACTCAACCAGTGGAGAGGACAATAACAACAGTGCCACAGGAAGAGGAGCTGCTGCCTTGGCAGCAGAGGAAGAGCAACATGCTCCTCAACACCTCCTCAAACTCAACCAGTAGAGAGGACAACAACAACGACAACAGGAAGAGCAACATGCTCCTCAAACTCAACCAGTAGAGAGAACAACAACAACAACAGGAAGAGCAACATGCTCCTCAACACCTCCTCAAACTCAACCAGTAGAGAGGACAACAACAACAACAACAGGAAGAGCAACATGCTCCTCAACACCTCCTCAAACTCAACCAGTAGAGAGGACAACAACAACAACAACAGGAAGAGCATCATGCTCCTCAACACCTCCTCAAACTCAACCAGTAGAGAGGACAACAACAGGAAGAGCATCATGCTCCTCAACACCTCCTCAAACTCAACCAGTAGAGAGGACAACAACAGGAAGAGCAACATGCTCCTCAACACCTCCTCAAACTCAACCAGTAGAGAGGACAATAACAACAACAACAGGAAGATCATCATGCTCCTCAAACTCAACCAGTAGAGAGGACAACAACAGGAAGAGCAACATGCTCCTCAACACCTCAAACTCAACCAGTAGAGAGGACAACAACAACAACAACAACAGGAAGAGCAACATGCTCCTCAACACCTCCTCAAACCCAACCAGTAGAGAGGACAACAACAACAACAACAACAACAACAGGAAACTCAAGCTACACTCACAACCAAGTCAAGTCAACAAACACACAAACAAAAAGCGTCCATCTGAAGTTTGGACCAATCAGAACACAGAACACAACGATATTTACCGTCAGTCCTGGGAATAAACCACCGAACTGTGAATGCAGAAGCAGTTCCTTCACGGATTTGTACTCAACGTTTTAGTATTGACTGTCCCGTTGGTCGGTACGGTCGGTACGGTCGGTACGGTCGGTACGGCCTCTTTAGGTTCACTACCAACTTCTACAGTACTCATTTTATTTTGGAACGTGCCCACGTGGTCCGTTGTGAGTCCAGTGTTAGCTGTCTATCGCCGTCGTATAGTGGCAAGCAGAGAGGAGACTGACAGTCCCGCCCACACCTCAGAGCATCATGGGAAGACTTCCTGACCAATGGGAGAACATGAGAGAAACCTTTGACATCACCCCCCCTAATCCTTTGACCCCTTGACCCCCCCCCCCCCCCCCCCCCCTCACCTTCTCCTACCCTCCTTATGTAACATGTATTGTCAGGTCTCCTCTGGGTCTATTCTGTGTTACATCACAAAATATACAATTTTTTATTTTGATCTTAATTAGATTTTGATCTAAAATAGACAACAAAAAAATATGATAATAAACTATATATATATATATTATCATCAAACAGAAAGGAAAATACTTGACAGATGACTTTATCATCAGTAATTGTAATCTGAGTGAACTTTAACCTCTTTCCCGAACCCATACGTCCTGCTATCATCATCATCATCATCAATGTTCCAAGGTGTTTACCGCCGAAGAGCGCCTGTTATACTGCAGCGGACTGGTGGAAATGCTCTTTTCCTCCCTCAGCCACAGAGTATCATACACCACAAAGTGTTGCGTTACCAAGAGGGCATGTGTTGGCCGAACACTAGCGTAATATATTATAGATGGGGCCCCTGGGAGAACAGAGGACAACTGTAATATATTATAGATGGAGCCCCTGGGAGAACAGAGGACAACTGTAATATATTATAGATGGGGCCCCTGTGAGAACAGAGGACAACTGATGTAATATATTATAGATGGGGCCCCTGTGAGAACAGAGGACAACTGTAATATATTATAGATGGAGCCCCTGTGAGAACAGAGGACAACTGATGTAATATATTATAGATGGGGCCCCTGTGAGAACAGAGGACAACTGTAATATATTATAGATGGAGCCCCTGTGAGAACAGAGGACAACTGATGTAATATATTATAGATGGAGCCCCTGTGAGAACAGAGGACAACTGTAATATATTATAGATGGGGCCCCTGTGAGAACAGAGGACAACTGTAATATATTATAGATGGGGCCCCTGTGAGAACAGAGGACAACTGTAATATATTATAGATGGAGCCCCTGTGAGAAAAGAGGACAACTGTAATATATTATAGATGGGGCCCCTGTGAGAACAGAGGACAACTGTAATATATTATAGATGGAGCCCCTGTGAGAACAGAGGACAACTGTAATATATTATAGATGGAGCCCCTGTGAGAACAGAGGACAACTGTAATATATTATAGATGGAGCCCCTGTGAGAACAGAGGACAACTGTAATATATTATAGATGGAGCCCCTGTGAGAACAGAGGACAACTGTAATATATTATAGATGGGGCCCCTGTGAGAACAGAGGACAACTGTAATATATTATAGATGGAGCCCCTGTGAGAACAGAGGACAACTGTAATATATTATAGATGGAGCCCCTGTGAGAACAGAGGACAACTGTAATATATTATAGATGGAGCCCCTGTGAGAACAGAGGACAACTGTAATATATTATAGATGGAGCCCCTGTGAGAACAGAGGACAACTGTAATATATTATAGATGGGGCCCCTGTGAGAACAGAGGACAACTGTAATATATTATAGATGGAGCCCCTGTGAGAACAGAGGACAACTGATGTAATATATTATAGATGGGGCCCCTGTGAGAACAGAGGACAACTGATGTAATATATTATAGATGGGGCCCCTGTGAGAACAGAGGACAACTGATGTAATATATTATAGATGGAGCCCCTGTGAGAACAGAGGACAACTGTAATATATTATAGATGGGGCCCCTGTGAGAACAGAGGACAACTGTAATATATTATAGATGGAGCCCCTGTGAGAACAGAGGACAACTGATGTAATATATTATAGATGGGGCCCCTGTGAGAACAGAGGACAACTGATGTAATATATTATAGATGGGGCCCCTGTGAGAACAGAGGACAACTGATGTAATATATTATAGATGGGGCCCCTGTGAGAACAGAGGACAACTGTAATATATTATAGATGGAGCCCCTGTGAGAACAGAGGACAACTGTAATATATTATAGATGGGGCCCCTGTGAGAACAGAGGACAACTGTAATATATTATAGATGGGGCCCATGTGAGAACAGAGGACAACTGATGTAATATATTATAGATGGAGCCCCTGTGAGAACAGAGGACAACTGTAATATATTATAGATGGGGCCCCTGTGAGAACAGAGGACAACTGTAATATATTATAGATGGGGCCCCTGTGAGAACAGAGGACAACTGTAATATATTATAGATGGGGCCCCTGTGAGAACAGAGGACAACTGTAATATATTATAGATGGAGCCCCTGTGAGAACAGAGGACAACTGTAATATATTATAGATGGGGCCCCTGTGAGAACAGAGGACAACTGTAATATATTATAGATGGGGCCCCTGTGAGAACAGAGGACAACTGTAATATATTATAGATGGAGCCCCTGTGAGAAAAGAGGACAACTGTAATATATTATAGATGGAGCCCCTGTGAGAACAGAGGACAACTGTAATATATTATAGATGGGGCCCCTGTGAGAACAGAGGACAACTGTAATATATTATAGATGGGGCCCCTGTGAGAACAGAGGACAACTGTAATATATTATAGATGGGGCCCATGTGAGAACAGAGGACAACTGATGTAATATATTATAGATGGAGCCCCTGTGAGAACAGAGGACAACTGTAATATATTATAGATGGGGCCCCTGTGAGAACAGAGGACAACTGTAATATATTATAGATGGGGCCACTGTGAGAACAGAGGACAACTGTAATATATTATAGATGGGGCCCCTGTGAGAACAGAGGACAACTGATGTAATATATTATAGATGGGGCCCCTGTGAGAACAGAGGACAACTGTAATATATTATAGATGGGGCCCCTGTGAGTACAGAGGACAACTGTAATATATTATAGATGGAGCCCCTGTGAGAACAGAGGACAACTGATGTAATATATTATAGATGGAGCCCCTGTGAGAACAGAGGACAACTGTAATATATTATAGATGGGGCCACTGTGAGAACAGAGGACAACTGTAATATATTATAGATGGAGCCCCTGTGAGAACAGAGGACAACTGATGTAATATATTATAGATGGGGCCCCTGTGAGAACAGAGGACAACTGATGTAATATATTATAGATGGGGCCCCTGTGAGAACAGAGGACAACTGTAATATATTATAGATGGGGCCCCTGTGAGAACAGAGGACAACTGTAATATATTATAGATGGAGCCCCTGTGAGAACAGAGGACAACTGTAATATATTATAGATGGAGCCCCTGTGAGAACAGAGGACAACTGTAATATATTATAGATGGGGCCCCTGTGAGAACAGAGGACAACTGATGTAATATATTATAGATGGGGCCCCTGTGAGAAAAGAGGACAACTGTAATATATTATAGATGGAGCCCCTGTGAGAACAGAGGACAACTGTAATATATTATAGATGGAGCCCCTGTGAGAACAGAGGACAACTGTAATATATTATAGATGGAGCCCCTGTGAGAACAGAGGACAACTGTAATATATTATAGATGGGGCCCCTGTGAGAACAGAGGACAACTGATGTAATATATTATAGATGGGGCCCCTGTGAGAACAGAGGACAACTGTAATATATTATAGATGGGGCCCCTGTGAGAACAGAGGACAACTGTAATATATTATAGATGGAGCCCCTGTGAGAACAGAGGACAACTGTAATATATTATAGATGGGGCCCCTGTGAGAACAGAGGACAACTGATGTAATATATTATAGATGGGGCCCCTGTGAGAACAGAGGACAACTGTAATATATTATAGATGGGGCCCCTGTGAGAACAGAGGACAACTGATGTAATATATTATAGATGGAGCCCCTGTGAGAACAGAGGACAACTGATGTAATATATTATAGATGGAGCCCCTGTGAGAACAGAGGACAACTGTAATATATTATAGATGGGGCCCCTGTGAGAACAGAGGACAACTGATGTAATATATTATAGATGGGGCCCCTGTGAGAACAGAGGACAACTGTAATATATTATAGATGGAGCCCCTGTGAGAACAGAGGACAACTGTAATATATTATAGATGGGGCCCCTGTGAGAACAGAGGACAACTGATGTAATATATTATAGATGGAGCCCCTGTGAGAACAGAGGACAACTGTAATATATTATAGATGGGGCCCCTGTGAGAACAGAGGACAACTGATGTAATATATTATAGATGGGGCCCCTGTGAGAACAGAGGACAACTGTAATATATTATAGATGGGGCCCCTGTGAGAACAGAGGACAACTGATGTAATATATTATAGATGGAGCCCCTGTGAGAACAGAGGACAACTGATGTAATATATTATAGATGGAGCCCCTGTGAGAACAGAGGACAACTGTAATATATTATAGATGGGGCCCCTGTGAGAACAGAGGACAACTGATGTAATATATTATAGATGGGGCCCCTGTGAGAACAGAGGACAACTGTAATATATTATAGATGGGGCCCCTGTGAGAACAGAGGACAACTGATGTAATATATTATAGATGGAGCCCCTGTGAGAACAGAGGACAACTGATGTAATATATTATAGATGGGGCCCCTGTGAGAACAGAGGACAACTGATGTAATATATTATAGATGGGGCCCCTGTGAGAACAGAGGACAACTGATGTAATATATTATAGATGGGGCCCCTGTGAGAACAGAGGACAACTGTAATATATTATAGATGGAGCCCCTGTGAGAACAGAGGACAACTGATGTAATATATTATAGATGGAGCCCCTGTGAGAACAGAGGACAACTGATGTAATATATTATAGATGGAGCCCCTGTGAGAACAGAGGACAACTGATGTAATATATTATAGATGGGGCCCCTGTGAGAACAGAGGACAACTGATGTAATATATTATAGATGGAGCCCCTGTGAGAACAGAGGACAACTGATGTAATATATTATAGATGGGGCCCCTGTGAGAACAGAGGACAACTGTAATATATTATAGATGGGGCCCCTGTGAGAACAGAGGACAACTGATGTAATATATTATAGATGGGGCCCCTGTGAGAACAGAGGACAACTGATGTAATATATTATAGATGGAGCCCCTGTGAGAACAGAGGACAACTGATGTAATATATTATAGATGGAGCCCCTGTGAGAACAGAGGACAACTGATGTAATATATTATAGATGGGGCCCCTGTGAGAACAGAGGACAACTGTAACATATTATAGATGGGGCCCCTGTGAGAACAGAGGACAACTGATGTAATATATTATAGATGGAGCCCCTGTGAGAACAGAGGACAACTGATGTAATATATTATAGATGGAGCCCCTGTGAGAACAGAGGACAACTGATGTAATATATTATAGATGGGGCCCCTGTGAGAACAGAGGACAACTGTAATATATTATAGATGGGGCCCCTGTGAGAACAGAGGACAACTGATGTAATATATTATAGATGGAGCCCCTGTGAGAACAGAGGACAACTGTAATATATTATAGATGGGGCCCCTGTGAGAACAGAGGACAACTGTAATATATTATAGATGGGGCCCCTGTGAGAACAGAGGACAACTGTAATATATTATAGATGTGGCCCCTGTGAGAACAGAGGACAACTGTAATATATTATAGATGGGGCCCCTGTGAGAACAGAGGACAACTGTAATATATTATAGATGGGGCCCCTGTGAGAACAGAGGACAACTGTAATATATTATAGATGGGGCCCCTGTGAGAACAGAGGACAACTGTAATATATTATAGATGGGGCCCCTGTGAGAACAGAGGACAACTGATGTAATATATTATAGATGGGGCCCCTGTGAGAACAGAGGACAACTGATGTAATATATTATAGATGGAGCCCCTGGGAGAACAGAGGACAACTGTAATATATTATAGATGGAGCCCCTGTGAGAACAGAGGACAACTGATGTAATATATTATAGATGGAGCCCCTGGGAGAACAGAGGACAACTGTAATATATTATAGATGGAGCCCCTGTGAGAACAGAGGACAACTGATGTAATATATTATAGATGGGGCCCCTGTGAGAACAGAGGACAACTGTAATATATTATAGATGGGGCCACTGTGAGAACAGAGGACAACTGTAATATATTATAGATGGGGCCCCTGTGAGAACAGAGGACAACTGTAATATATTATAGATGGGGCCCCTGTGAGAACAGAGGACAACTGATGTAATATATTATAGATGGGGCCCCTGTGAGAACAGAGGACAACTGTAATATATTATAGATGGGGCCCCTGTGAGAACAGAGGACAACTGTAATATATTATAGATGGAGCCCCTGTGAGAACAGAGGACAACTGTAATATATTATAGATGGGGCCCCTGTGAGAACAGAGGACAACGGATGTAATATATTATAGATGGGGCCCCTGTGAGAACAGAGGACAACTGTAATATATTATAGATGGAGCCCCTGTGAGAACAGAGGACAACTGATGTAATATATTATAGATGGGGCCCCTGTGAGAACAGAGGACAACTGTAATATATTATAGATGGAGCCCCTGTGAGAACAGAGGACAACTGATGTAATATATTATAGATGGGGCCCCTGTGAGAACAGAGGACAACTGTAATATATTATAGATGGGGCCCCTGTGAGAACAGAGGACAACTGTAATATATTATAGATGGGGCCCCTGTGAGAACAGAGGACAACTGTAATATATTATAGATGGGGCCCCTGTGAGAACAGAGGACAACTGTAATATATTATAGATGGGGCCCCTGTGAGAACAGAGGACAACTGATGTAATATATTATAGATGGGGCCCCTGTGAGAACAGAGGACAACTGATGTAATATATTATAGATGGGGCCCCTGTGAGAACAGAGGACAACTGATGTAATATATTATAGATGGGGCCCCTGTGAGAACAGAGGACAACTGTAATATATTATAGATGGAGCCCCTGTGAGAACAGAGGACAACTGTAATATATTATAGATGGGGCCACTGTGAGAACAGAGGGCAACTGTAATATATTATAGATGGGGCCACTGTGAGAACAGAGGACAACTGTAATATATTATAGATGGGGCCCATGTGAGAACAGAGGACAACTGTAATATATTATAGATGGGGCCCATGTGAGAACAGAGGACAACTGATGTAATATATTATAGATGGAGCCCCTGTGAGAACAGAGGACAACTGTAATATATTATAGATGGGGCCCCTGTGAGAACAGAGGACAACTGATGTAATATATTATAGATGGAGCCCCTGTGAGAACAGAGGACAACTGATGTAATATATTATAGATGGGGCCCCTGTGAGAACAGAGGACAACTGATGTAATATATTATAGATGGGGCCCCTGTGAGAACAGAGGACAACTGTAATATATTATAGATGGAGCCCCTGTGAGAACAGAGGACAACTGTAATATATTATAGATGGGGCCCCTGTGAGAACAGAGGACAACTGTAATATATTATAGATGGGGCCCCTGTGAGAACAGAGGACAACTGTAATATATTATAGATGGGGCCCCTGTGAGAACAGAGGACAACTGATGTAATATATTATAGATGGGGCCCCTGTGAGAACAGAGGACAACTGTAATATATTATAGATGGGGCCCCTGTGAGAACAGAGGACAAACATAGCTGGTCCAACCGACCTCACAACCGCAGTCCACGCGTAACCACAGCAGCCCAGGACACCACAGCAGCCCAGGACCTCCACATCTGGCTTCTTCACCTGCGGGATCGTCTGAGACCCCCCATCCGGAGACAGCTGATGAAGCTGAGGAGTATTTCAGTCTGTAATAAAGCCCTTTTGTGGGGAAAAACTCACTCTGATTGGCTGGGCCTGGCTCCCCAGTGAGTGGGCCTTTGCCCTCCCATGCCCAACCATGACTGCGCCCCTGCCCATTCATGTGAAATTCATAGATTAGGGCCTAATTTATTTATTTCAATTGACTTATTTCGTTACATGAACTGTAACTCAGCAAAATCGTTTAAATTGTTGCGTTTATACTTTTGTCCAGCATAGTTTTGTAGGTCAAAACCGTTCGTTTTTCTTGAGAAGCCCCATTTTCGGGGCGTCTCTTGGTCTGACAAACACCCAGCAGCTCGGTCGCCTCCCACCTCAAGAGGCGGAGGGCCGTCATTGGTGGATGCTGTGGATTGAGACACAGCCCACAGCAACAATAAATAATTATATCTCTTAAACAGACAGATTTGATGGGGATATATTTTTATTGACTTTGCTAATTGAATTTCCGTGGGGGTCACGGACGTCGACTCTAGGGGGTTAAAAATTGCACGGCCGACAGAAGAATCCCTGTGAATCCCGAGTCGTGGTTATAAACCGTCAGAGAACATCAGATTTTGAGGTTTAATCCAAAGAGCTGCTAACCCAATAACACAGCACATTAAAAACACATTAAAAACACATTAAAAATACAACTTTAATACATTATTTTGGCAATTGTAAGTTCCAAGGTAAAACCAGGATTGTTCCTTTATCGTTCAGATGAGTCAGTGTTCAACAACACGTGTTTCTCCAACGGTCTGATGGTAGTTAATCGTTATCAGACTTAATGGGAGTTGAGTTGCACACGGCGCTCCAGAGACAACAGGAGTCAGTTCAGTTTTATTACGGAGGGACTCCACTCCTCTCAGAGATTTAGGATTCAATCTGATCGCAAATTATTGTGTTTTTAAAAAAAAAAAGCCATTTCTGAGCCGGCGGCGTTTATATTTATTAACAAGCATTTATACGGATTGAATCCCAGCCCTACTCTCTCTCTCTCTCCTTTCATCTGCCTCTCTCTGTCTCTCTCTCTCTGTCTCTCTCTCTGAACCTCAACATGAAACTGGACTATTCCCTCAGATAGCCAGCCCTGTGTCTATCCTGAAAGACAGTGTGTGACACATCTCACTGTCAGCAAGAGGAGAGGACGTCATTTGCTGTTCATTATTGGATGAGAATACATTTTGTGCAGCTGTCAAGAGAAACCATGTTTATTATTCACTAAAGAGGATGTTTGTGATTTTAACTGTTTTGCAAGAGGACACCGTGTCTGTTTTTCTCTCTGTTTGGCAAAATAACATTTTTTTTTTATGGGTCTCCTTGCAAATGGACAAGCAAGTCTGACTGACTCTCTCTCTCTCTATTGACGGCGAAAGGAAACCGCTTGTGACTCTCCCAGCGGGGCGATTTAGTTGTGTCGAGCCCCACTACACATCTCTGATTGATTGATCTCTTGTGATCAGGAAAAGGGTTCAACTTTCATTTCCTTTTATGACTCAGGAAAACACCCCTTTTTTTTGCAGATATCATTTCCCCCCAAAATGTCTTCCAATAATGTGGGTAGTTCTGGATATTCTCCCTCTTTACTCCATTGTGGTATTTTTATATAATGAGGCACATCCCCCCCATTTTTTCGGTGTTTAAAAAGAGTTTTGCTAGATTTGTCCTGTTAAGATTTATATCACCTAGTTCAATGTTCCTATAACCCATTAGTCCCCATGTGATCCCTCCATCCTTCTCCTCTCTTCTTCGTGCTATTGAAGGACGTTGCTATTTACTCTACTATAAAAACGTAGTAGTTTGGATCCTGGATGCTGATTGGTTGATAGCCGTTAAGTTATTCACGATAATACATAAATGCCTGTTAAAAGTTCCATTGGAATGAACTCTGTACTCGGTCAGAGTACTAGGAAACGGTGTCCCAGCAAAAGAAGAGACAGTCAGCCAGCAGTAGGTTTTATTTTAGTGTGAATATTTGTTACTTGTGCAAGGTGATCATTTATCATTCAGTGCAAATAAATTAAATAAAAATGATTGAGATTTAGCTGTGTGTGTGTGTGTGTGATTGTTTAAAAGCATATGACTCTGTCATCTAACATCTTCCTGGGGTGACAGGGTAGCCTAGTGGTTAGAGTGTAGAGGCGGCAGGGTAGCCTAGTGGTTGGAGTGTAGGGGTGGCAGGGTAGCCTAGTGGTTAGAGTGTAGAGGCGGCAGGGTAGCCTAGTGGTTAGAGTGTAGAGGTGGCAGGGTAGCCTAGTGGTTAGAGTGTAGGGGTGGCAGGTAGCCTAGTGGTTAGAGTGTAGGGGTGGCAGGGTAGCCTAGTGGTTAGAGTGTAGAGGTGGCAGGGTAGTCTAGTGGTTAGAGTGTAGAGGTGGCAGGGTAGCCTAGTGGTTAGAGTGTAGAGGCGGCAGGGTAGCCTAGTGGTTAGAGTGTAGAGGTGGCAGGGTAGCCTAGTGGTTAGAGTGTAGGGGTGGCAGGGTAGTCTAGTGGTTAGAGTGTAGAGGCGGCAGGTAGCCTAGTGGTTAGAGTGTAGGGGTGGCAGGGTAGCCTAGTGGTTAGAGTGTAGAGGCGGCAGGGTAGCCTAGTGGTTAGAGTGTAGAGGCGGCAGGTAGCCTAGTGGTTAGAGTGTAGGGGTGGCAGGGTAGTCTAGTGGTTAGAGTGTAGAGGCGGCAGGTAGCCTAGTGGTTAGAGTGTAGGGGTGGCAGGGTAGCCTAGTGGTTAGAGTGTAGAGGCGGCAGGGTAGTCTAGTGGTTAGTGTAGGGGGGGGCAGGGTAGCCTAGTGGTTAGAGTGTAGAGGGGGCAGGGTAGCCTAGTGGTTAGAGTGTAGAGGCGGCAGGGTAGCCTAGTGGTTAGAGTGTAGAGGCGGCAGGGTAGCCTAGTGGTTAGAGTGTAGGGGTGGCAGGGTAGCCTAGTGGTTAGAGTGTTGGGCCAGTAACCAAAAGGTTGCTGGATTGAATCCCCGAGCTGACATGGTAAAAATCTGTCGTTCTGCCCCCTGAACAAGGAAGTTAACCCCACTGTTCCCCGGTAGGCCGTCATTATAAATAAGAAGAATTTGTTCTTAACTGACTTGCCTTGTTAAATAAAGGTTACACACACACCACACTGACCCAAAAGTTATTTTGTTGGCATTTGCGTCTGTCCCCATTACCAGTAAAACATCATGAAAACCTATTTCTTTCACTTACTTGCTGTGCTGTTTCATTGTTCAGTCGTTTCATTCTCAACCAGGATTTCTATGGAACGCCGTTTGGGTCAAAAAGAAGATACACTATTGGACGAGTCAAAATAAGCTTGTTGACCAATCAGGACCTGAATATGACCGTCTCAGGGAAGCTCATCTGCGTGTTTCCTCACCAGGGTCTTGAACAGGACCTAAATATGACCGTCTCAGGGAAGCTCATCTGCGTGTTTCCTCACCAGGGTCTTGAACAGGACCTAAATATGACCGTCTCAGGGAAGCTCATCTGCGTGTTTCCTCACCAGGGTCTTGAACAGGACCTGAATATGACCGTCTCAGGGAAGCTCATCTGCGTGTTTCCTCACCAGGGTCTTGAACAGGACCTAAATATGACCGTCTCAGGGAAGCTCATCTGCGTGTTTCCTCACCAGGGTCTTGAACAGGACCTAAATATGACCGTCTCAGGGAAGCTCATCTGCGTGTTTCCTCACCAGGGTCTTGAACAGGACCTGAATATGACCGTCTCAGGGAAGCTCATCTGCGTGTTTCCTCACCAGGGTCTTGAACAGGACCTAAATATGACCGTCTCAGGGAAGCTCATCTGCGTGTTTCCTCACCAGGGTCTTGAACAGGACCTGAATATGACGTCACATAATAATTGATGTGTTTGATTTAAATAAACAATAAGTACACAGACCTCTCTACAGACTTCTGCTGTTTTCACACTGAACAAAAATAGTCAACGTAACATGTAAAGTGTTGGTCGATTGAGTTGAAATAAAAGACCCCCCCCCCCCCCTCCTTGGATGTGTAGGGTCAGCGTTTGTTGCTGGCATGTCATGCCTAAATATGCTAATCTTGCCAGTGAAGAAATCATTAAAGTAGTTGGCAATATCAGTTGGTTTTGTGACGAATGAGCCATCTGATTCAGTGAATGACGGAGCTGAGTTTGCCCTTTTCCCCAAAATGTCATTTCAGGTGCTCCAAAGCTTTTTTACTATCATTCTTTATATCATTTATCTTCTGTTTCTGTAGTTTCTTCGTTTTTATTCAGTTTAATCACATGATTTCAAAATGTGCAGTACGTTTGCCAATCGGTTGTGCCGCCAGACTTATTTTGCCATTCCCTTTGCCTCGTCCCTCTCAACCAATCTTTTATATTCCTCATTTTGACAGTTATTTTCTTTAATGGCTGCACACTTATTAGTAACTGAAATAAGCCATTTCAATCAATGTGTCAATTTGCTCCTCATTAATCACCAACACATTTTCTTTACATCAACAACATGGGAATCACCACAAAACGTATTGTATGACCTTGTATACACCATATTAGGCCCCGCCTTTGGAACTGTGGTTTTCCTACATATGTGCCACCATACTGTGATCACTACATCCGATGGATCTGGATACTGCTTTCAAGCACATTTGAATTTGAGTAAAAACATTTACAGGTTTTATACCCTCGGGTCAGAAGTGGGCGTAACTGCCTTTAGGGCAATTCTCTGGGCGTACCAAGTTAAGAGACAAGGTCTAGATTTTACTCAAATCCAATTTGAGACAACTAACTTCACATTTCATCTTTACCAAAACATTCTCTTTGATTTGGACATTTTCCATACAACGTACAATGTATAAACATCAAACATATACTAGGAAAACTCTTAAAACGTTACAATATTTTCTTAATAACGTCATCTATTGACCTTTAATAACAAAACAAAAATGACATACATTTTCATATTCCATCTATCGTCATGACCACCATTGTGGCTAACGTAAACCATTGTTCCAAAGTCCCTTTAGTTCATGTTTAATGTTCTGAGGCTGGTTCTCCATAGTAACAAGACAAAAGGAATTTGTCTGTGGCCTAAGACTTACCATGGGCGTGAGGGGTCATAAACCCCCCACATCTTCAGACCCCTAGATCTCTCCTCCTCTGTTGAGGTTGAGAGATAATCTGTAGGTTTGTGGTCTCCTGTAACCTGACCTGATCAGGAGAGCAACATTGGACAAGCAACACGTAGCATACAGACAGAGCAACATAGGACAAGCAACACGTAGCATACAGACAGAGTAACATTGGACAAGCAACACGTAGCACGCAGACAGAGAAACATAGGACAAGCAACACGTAGCACGCAGACAGAGCAATAGCACAAATAGCAACAACAAAAAATACATAAACGAAACAGTGTTTCCACACCTCACAAGCTACAGACAACATGGAAAGTGGCAACACACAGCTAGGGATTATGTTCACAAGGTCAAACGTTTTGGGTAGCCTTCCACAAGCTTCCCACAATAAGTTCCCACAATAAGTTGGGTGCATTTTAGCCCATTCCTCCTGACAGAGCTGGTGTAAAAAAGTTTGTATTTGTAGGCCTCCTTGCCCGCACACACTTTTTCAGTTCTGCCCACACATTTTCTATCGGATTGAGGTCAGGGTTTTGTGATGCCCACTCCAATACCTTGACTTTGTTGTCCTTAAGCCATTTTGCCACAACTTTGGAAGTATGCTTGGGGTCATTGTCCATTTGGAAGGCCCATTTGCAACCAAGCTTTAACTTCCTGACTGATGTCTTGAGATGTTGCTTCAATATATCCACATAATTTCCCCTTCCTCATGAAGCCATCTATTTTGTGAAGTGCACCAGTCCCTATTGCAGCCAAGCATCCCCACAACATGATGCTGTTCTTCGGCTTGCAAGCCTCCTCCTTTTTCCTCCAAACATAACGATGGTCATTATGGCCAAACAGTTCTATTTTTGTTTCATCAGACCAGAGGACATTTCTCCAAAAAGTACGATCTTTGTCCCCATGTGCAGTACGATCTTTGTTCCCATATGCAAACCGTAGTCTGGCTTTTTTTATGGTGGCTTTGGAGCAGTGGCTTCTTCCTTGCTGAGCGGCCTTTCAGTTTATGTCGATATAGGACTTGTTTTACTGTGGATATAGATACTTCTGTACCTGTTTCCTCCACCATCTTGACAAGGTACTTTGCTGTTGTTCCGGGATCGATTTGCACTTTTCGCACCAAAGTACGTTCCATCTCTAGGAGACAGAACGCATCTCCTTCCTGAGCGGTATGTCGGCTGCTTGGCTCCCATGGTGTTTATACTTGCATACTATTGTTTGTACAGATGAACGTGGCACCTTCAGGCATTTGGAAATTGCTCCCAAGGATGAAACAGACTTTCTTGAGGTCTACAACTTTTTTTTCCTGAGGTCTTGGCTGATTTCTTTTGATTTTCCCATGATGTCAAGCAAAGAGGCACTGAGTTTGAAGGTAGGCCTTGAAAAACATCCACAGGTACACCTCCAATTGACTCAAATTATGTCAATTAGCCTATCAGAGGCTTCTAAAGCCATGACATCATCAATACGATCACCTCCTTTTTTGTTGTTGATGCGTTATACTTATCTTGTAAAAAACAATAAATCTTCACACAATCCCAGGTTAACTAGTGGTTGATGATATTACGAGGTTAACCAGCTTGTCCTGCGTTGCATATAATCAATGCGGTGCCTGTTAATTTATCCTCGAATCACAGCCTACTTCAACTTCGCCAAACGGGTGATAATTTAACAAAAAACGCATTCGCGAAAAAAGCACAATATACCTAACCATAAACATCAACGCCTTTCTTAAAATCAACACACAGAAGTGTATTTTTATTTTAAACCTGCATATTTAGTGAAAAGAAATTCATTTTAGCAGGCAATATTAACTAGGGAAATGGTGTCACTTCTCTTGCGTTCAGTGCAAGTAGAGTCAGGGAATATGTAACAGTTTGGGTCGCCTGGCTCGTTGAACTGTGTGAAGACCATTTATTCCTAACAAAGGCCGTAAATAATTTGCCAGAATTTTACATTGAAGGTTGTGCATGGTAACAGCAATATTTACACTTAGGGTTGCCACCCGTTCGATGACAAACAGAACGGTTCCGTATTTGACTGAAAGAATAAACGTTTTGTTTTCAAAATTATAGTTTCCGGATTTGACCATATTAATGACCAAAGGCTGGTATTTCTGTGTTTATTATATTATAATTAAGTATATGATTTGATATTTAATAGAGCAGTCTGACAGAGGTGGTAGGCAGCAGCAGGCTCGTAAGCATTCATTCAAACAGCACTTTACTGCGTTTGCCAGCAGCTGTTTAAGCCTATCAACTCCCTATCAACTCCTAAGATTAAGCTGGCAATACTAAAGTGCCTATAAGAACATCCAATAGTCAAAGGTCTATGAAATACAAATGGTATAGAGAGAAATAGTCCTATAACAACTACAACCTACAACTTCTTAACTGGGAATATTGAAGACACATGTTAAAAGGAACCACCAGCTTTCATATGTTCTGAGCAAGGAACTGGAGGCTACTATGGTGTTGAATGCTGAGCTGTGGTCATTGAACAGCCTTCTTACATAGGTATTCCTCTTTTCCAGATGGGATAGGGCAGTGGGCAGTGGGCAGTGGGCAGTGTGATGGCGTTTACATCGTCTGTGGACCTGTTGGGGCGGTATGCAAACGGAAGTGGTTCTAGGGTGGCAGTGATATGATCCTTGACTAGTCTCTCAAAGCACTTCATGATGACAGAAGTGAGAGCTACGGGGCGATAACTGAACTACATGATTGACTATCTTTGCCTTACAGGAACAATGGTGGCCATCTTGAAGCATGTGGGGACAGCAGACCGGGATAGGGAGCGTTTGAATATGCCCGTAAAACACACCAGCCAGCTGCTCTGCGCATGCTCTGAGGACGCAGCTAGGGATGCCGTCTGGGCCAGCAGCCTTGCGAGGGTTAACACGTCTAAATATCTTACTCTCGTCGGCCACAAAGAAGGATAGGGGGGGCCCGCAGTCCTTGGTAGGGGGTCGCGTCGGTGGCACTGAATAATCCTCAAAAAAGGTGTTTAGCTTGTCTGGAAGCAAGATGTCGATTTCCGTAACGTGGCTGGTTTTCTTTTTGTAGTCCGTATTTGCCTGTAGGCCCGGCCACATATGTCTCGTGTCTGGGCTGTTGAATTGCGACTCCATTTTGTCCCTATACCGACATTTCACTTGTTTGATTGCCTTGCGGAGGGAATAACTACACTGTTTAAACTCGGCCATATTCCCCGACCTCTTTCCATGATTGAATGAGGTGGTTTGACCTTTCAAATGCCACCGTTTATCCACGGTTTCTGGTTGGGGTAGGTTTTAATAGTCACAGTGGGGTACAGCATCTCCAATGCACTTGCTAATAAACTCACTCACCGAGTCAGAGTATAAATCGATGTTATTGTCTGAGGCTTCCTGGCACATTTTCCAGTCCACGTGATCAAAACAATCTTGAAGCGTTGATTCCGATTGGTCAGACCCAGCGTTGAATGGTTCTAGTCACGGGTACATTCTGTTTGAGTTTCCGCCTATAGGTCGGTACGAGCAAGATGGAGTCGTGGTCGGATTTGCAGAAGGGAGGGCGGGGGAGGGTCTTGTATGCATCGCAGAAGTTAGAGTAGCAGTGGTTCAGTGTTTTGCTCAAGCGGGCACTACAGTCAATGTGCTGATAGAATTTAGGTAGCCTTGTTCTCAAATTAGCTTTGTTAAAATCCCCAGCTACAATAGGGGGGACAGTATGAGTTCTGGTTCCCGTCACCAGGGGGCAGTGTGAATTGCCCCACACCGTACCAGAGGAGGTTCAATCCCCCAACACCGTACCAGAGGAGGTTCAATACCCCCACACCATACCAGAGGAGGTTCAATCCCCCCAACACCGTACCAGAGGAGGTTCAATACCCCCACACCGTACCAGAGGAGGATCAATCCCCCCACACCGTACCAGAGGAGGTTCAATCCCCCCACACCGTACCAGAGGAGGATCAATCCCCCCACACCGTACCAGAGGAGGATCAATCCCCCCCACACCGTACCAGAGGAGGTTCAATCCCCCCCACACCGTACCAGAGGAGGTTCAATACCCCCACACCGTACCAGAGGAGGTCCAATACCCCCATTTGGTTTTAATCCAGAGAGGTTAGAAAAAAGTATCTAGATCCTCTATGAGGCTGTGGAGGGATTCTAATTCTAAAAGTATCTAGATCCTCTATGAGGCTGTGGAGGGATTCTAATTCTAAAAGTATCTAGATCCTCTATGAGGCTGTGGAGGGATTCTAATTCTAAAAGTATCTAGATCCTCTATGAGGCTGTGGAGGGATTCTAATTCTTAAAGTATCTAGATCCTCTATGAGGCTGTGGAGGGATTCTAATTCTAAAAGTATCTAGATCCTCTATGAGGCTGTGGAGGGATTCTAATTCTTAAAGTATCTAGATCCTCTATGGGGCTGTGGAGGGATTCTAATTCTTAAAGTATCTAGATCCTCTATGAGGCTGTGGAGGGATTCTAATTCTTAAAGTATCTAGATCCTCTATGAGGCTGTGGAGGGATTCTAATTCTAAAAGTATCTAGATCCTCTATGAGGCTGTGGAGGGATTCTAATTCTAAAAGTATCTAGATCCTCTATGAGGCTGTGGAGGGATTCTAATTCTAAAAGTATCTAGATCCTCTATGAGGCCGTGGAGGGATTCTAATTCTTAAAGTATCTAGATCCTCTATGGGGCTGTGGAGGGATTCTAATTCTTAAAGTATCTAGATCCTCTATGAGGCTGTGGAGGGATTCTAATTCTTAAAGTATCTAGATCCTCTATGGGGCTGTGGAGGGATTCTAATTCTATAAGTATCTAGATCCTCTATGAGGCTGTGGAGGGATTCTAATTCTATAAGTATCTAGATCCTCTATGAGGCTGTGGAGGGATTCTAATTCTATAAGTATCTAGATCCTCTATGAGGCTGTGGAGGGATTCTAATTCTATAAGTATCTAGATCCTCTATGAGGCTGTGGAGGGATTCTAATTGTGGTTTTAAAAGAAAACATGAATCATCAGCGTACAATGACACCTTTGTTTTTAACCCCCGGATTTCTAATCCCTTAATAGTGTTGTTGGATCTGATTTTAACAGCTAACATTTCGATGGCCATAATAAATAGATATGCTGATAGTGGACAACCTGGACAACCTTGTTTTACTCCTCTTGACAGTTTAAAACTTTGAGAAGTAGCCATTATTTGTTATTTTACACCGAGGTGTTACTATACGTAACTTTTATAACCATTTTATAAGAGATTCTCCAAAATTTAAATTTTCCAGGCATTTATATATAAACTCCAGTCATACTTTATCAAAAGTCTTTTCAAAGTCAGCCAGGCCAAAAGTCAGCCAAGTTTCCCCGATATTTCATAGTATTCTATTGTTTCCAGTTCTTGTCTTATATCATCTCCAATGTATCGTCCATGTAAAAAAAAAACTTGTCTGATTAGGATGAATACTATCTGACAAAACCTTTTTAATTTTATGCGCCAAGCATTTTAGCATCACAACACTGAAGTGTAAGAGTCCTCCAATTTTTTTTAAACGGACTAGAGTTTACAATTGACTCATTCATCCCCCTCCTTTCCCCTGTAACTATTCCCCAGGTCGTTGCTGTAAATGAGAACGCGTTCTCTGTCAACTTACCTGGTAAAATAACGGATAAATAAATAAAAGGATCTTTATATATACACCACTTGGATCCCGGTTCAGTAATAATGAAATCGGACCTTGTGTCCGATAATCTACCATTCATATAGGAGTGGTTAAAACATGCTAATAACGGACCTCCTCAGTATATCATATAGGAGTGGTTAAAACATGCTAATAACGGACCTCCTCAGTATATCATATAGGAGTGGTTAAAACATGCTAATAACGGACCTCCTCAGTATATCATATAGGAGTGGTTAAAACATGCTAATAACGGACCTCCTCAGTATATCATATAGGAGTGGTTAAAACATGCTAATAACGGACCTCCTCAGTATATCATATAGGAGTGGTTAAAACATGCTAATAACAGACCTCCTCAGTATATCAAAAACAGTGTGGTATACCTCCACTGGTATGACATCCAGCCCTGGAGTTTGGTATACCTCCACTGGTATGTCATCCAGCCCTGGAGTGTGGTATACCTCCACTGGTATGTCATCCAGCCCTGGAGTTTGGTATTCCTCCACTGGTATGTCATCCAGCCCTGGAGTTTGGTATACCTCCACTGGTATGACATCCAGCCCTGGAGTTTGGTATACCTCCACTGGTATGACATCCAGCCCTGGAGTTTGGTATACCTCTACTGGTATGACATCCAGCCCTGGAGTTTGGTATACTTCCACTGGTATGTCATCCAGCCCTGGAGTTTGGTATACCTCCACTGGTATGACATCCAGCCCTGGAGTTTGGTATACCTCCACTGGTATGACATCCAGCCCTGGAGTTTGGTATACTTCCACTGGTATGTCATCCAGCCCTGGAGTTTGGTATACCTCCACTGGTATGTCATCCAGCCCTGGAGTTTGGTATACCTCCACTGGTATGTCATCCAGCCCTGGAGTTTGGTATAACTCCACTGGTATGTCATCCAGCCCTGGAGTTTGGTATACCTCCACTGGTATGTCATCCAGCCCTGGAGTTTGGTATACCTCCACTGGTATGTCATCTAGCCATGGAGTTTGGTATACCTCCACTGGTATGT
Organism: Oncorhynchus mykiss; assembly: GCF_013265735.2. Lineage (NCBI taxonomy): Eukaryota > Metazoa > Chordata > Actinopteri > Salmoniformes > Salmonidae > Oncorhynchus > Oncorhynchus mykiss. The sequence goes on along the minus strand of NW_023493673.1, from coordinate 676,471 downwards.
CATCCAGGCCTGGAGTTTGGTATACCTCCACTGGTATGTCATCCAGGCCTGGAGTTTGGTATACCTCCACTGGTATGTCATCCAGGCCTGGAGTTTGGTATACCTCCACTGGTATGTCATCCAGGCCTGGAGTTTGGTATACTTCCACTGGTATGTCATCCAGCCCTGGAGTTTGGTATACCTCCACTGGTATGTCATCCAGCCCTGGAGTTTGGTATACCTCCACTGGTATGTCATCCAGCCCTGGAGTTTGGTATAACTCCACTGGTATGTCATCCAGCCCTGGAGTTTGGTATACCTCCACTGGTATGTCATCCAGCCCTGGAGTTTGGTATACCTCCACTGGTATGTCATCCAGGCCTGGAGTTTGGTATACTTCCACTGGTATGACATCCAGCCCTGGAGTTTGGTATACCTCCACTGGTATGTCATCCAGCCCTGGAGTTTTCCCAGACTGAAAGGCTTTAATTGCATCAAGAAGTTCCTCAGTAATTTGGCTTCACATGAGTCTTTCTGTACAGATGTTAATTTCACATTATTAATAGTAAAAAATCCATACAATTAACTTCGATTAGTGGAGATGGAGGAAACTAAAACGAAAACATATTCTTAAAGTACTTTACTTCCTCTTTCAAAATATCGTTTGGTGAATCACGGGCAATTACATCATTTGTAGTTTCAGTAAATTATTTTTGGTAGCATTTCTATGTTGAAGATTAAAAAAGGAATTTGGTGCATTTTTTGCCCCATATTCCATTCAGTTCGCTTTATTTTTAATAATATATTACACTGGATCTTTCTTCAATAAGTTCCTCCGTTTCTTTGACTGTTTCCCAATGCTGACGTTTTAGCATTTGTGGCACACATCTCATTCGAGTCATGGTACCGATGTTAGCATTACGGCATGTGCCTATCATCTAGCAGAAGAGAAGAGGTAAAAACGAGAGGGTTTTACTTCGCCCCGAAATCTCTCAATAAGTGTCGGAATTGTAAAACTAAAAGAAAAGTGAACTGCTAATTTGCTACGTGAGGTTTATATGCAGACTAGGGCGTGAACCATCCGCCCGCTTGTTGATTTGGTACATCCACACCAGACGCAAATCTGGACTCGTAGGTTGAAATACCAAAACAAACTCTGAACCAACTAACACAGTAATGTACATTTGACTAGCTAGCTCACTGTTGCTAGCTAATTTGTCCTGGGATATAAACATTGGGTTGTTATTTTACCTGAAATGCACAAGCACCTTTTTTTTCCCCCCTGGATCTTTCTAGAATTTTGACCCATTTTGAGTCACGCTACATCGTGCGTTCTCTACTCGGACAATTAATCCACAGATAAAAGGGGAAACCGAGTTGGTTTATAGTGTTCATTATCTTCTTCTTCTGTGGACTTTATATGGCGGTTGGTAACCAACTTTAAGGTGCATTACCACCACCAACTGGACTGGAGTGTGGACTTCAGTTCATCTTTCAATCATGGGTATATGCTCCTAAAAAAACAATGAGTAGATGGGAGTGGCGGGACTTGCAGCACGTCATCTAAACCACTCGCGCACATCAACGAGCGTCTGTTTGGCTACTTGGCTCTATTTCCAAACTGCCAACGCGCATCTGCATCGGTCTAGTCAGCATGTGAGGTATGTTACAAATGCACTGTTATGGATGGACGCCGTGGCAACTGTGAAAAAAAAAAAAAAACTTTATATGAGAGTTGTGCCTGTTGTTTACACGCATATCTGCCCTCTCATTGGCTAGAATGGTCCCACTCAATTATCTTGTCAATATAATAGAACATCTTTGCTGTAAAGTGACTTTGTTGAGCTTCACAATCCATTTGAGATACTTTCCAGATGATTTGGACACGATGCCGGAAAATGCTAATAACGTGAATGGGATTTGTGCCAAAAAAATGCTAATAACGTGAATGGGATTTGTGCCAAAAAAATGCTAATAACGTGAACGGGATTTGTGCCAAAAAAATGCTAACAACGTGAATGGGATTTGTGCCAAAAAAATGCTAACAACGTGAATGGGATTTGTGCCAAAAAAATGCTAACAACGTGAATGGGATTTGTGCCAAAAAAATGCTAAAACAGTGTCAGGAAATTAAAACCAAATCATGGATTGCCGTCATACCGTTTTCCATTAGACTGCTTACAGGGTAAAGCAAATCAATTGTGTGATTTTGTAATTTGGGTGAACTGTCCCTTTTAATGGACTCCTGTTAGAAAATCAGCTGAGTTATTTAAGGCCCATCTCTTCTCCCACCATGATATCGATCCTCCGCTGGAACATCAATGACTTAATACATCACACTAACAAATGGCACCCAACAGGTTTTCTCCTCACAGAATGATGGAAATAATCAAACAAAAACACAGGAAAAACCAAGAGCAGAATAAAGTATAAAACTGCCCTCTCTCTGCCCCCCCCCTCGCCCTCTCTCTGCCCCCCCACGCCCTCTCTCTGGCCCCCCGCCCTCTCTCTGCCCCCCCAGCCCTCTCGCTGCCTCTCTCTCGTTAAAAAATAAATAGTTTTACCATCCAACTTCTCTCGCTCTCCCTGTGCCCCTCTCTCTCTCTCTCGCTCTCCCTGAGCCCCTCTCTCTCTCGCTCTCCCTGAGCCCCTCTCTCTCTCGCTCTCCCTGTGCCCCTCTCTCTCTCTCGCTCTCCTTGTGCCCCTCTCTCGCTCTCCCTGTGCCCCTCTCTCTCTCTCTCGCTCTCCCTGTGCCCCTCTCTCTCTCTCTCTCTCTCTCTCGCTCGCTCTCCCTGTGCCCCTCTCTTTCGCTCTCCATGTGCCCCCCTCTCTCTCTCCCTGTGCCCCTCTCTCTCGCTCTCCCTGTGCCCCTCTCTCTCGCTCTCCCTGTGCCCCTCTCTCTCTATCCCTGTGCCTCTCTCGCTCTCTCCCTGTGCCCCCCTCTCTCTCTCACTCTCCCTGTGCCCCTCTCTCCCTCTCTCCCTGTGCCTCTCTCTCTCTCCCCCGCTCTCCCTGTGCCCCTCTCTCTCCCTCGCTCTCCTAAACACAGTTTTAACCATCCAACTTTTTTAAAGGATTTTTTTGCAGAAGGGATAAACGATCCAGAAAAAAACTGATGCTCTTCCCGGTTAACCTTGTAGACACATTTGTGGGATGAGAAGTCTCTTTAATAGCTCTGCTTTAGCTTTAAGCTAAATTCTGTTCGCATTTACAATCTTCTAAATAGAACAGTTTAATTTCATGAGTGCGTCGTCCTTTTAAGTTTCTTTAAATATAACTACGGCTTCCTAAATATAGCGCTTACTTCTCTCCGGTGGATTGAAAACAGGCAAGTATTCTCAATAACAAAATAGTAAGTAATGTGGTTTCGTAGGTAGATGTCCGTAGTAGTGATAGTCAATGAGGATTCCTGTCTTCCACTTTGATGCTGGTAAGTTACTTTGTTTCCTAGTACATCATTTATACAACTCGTGCATTATTAACAATGATGGATAAATAATTACACTGGGGGAAATGGGGAGAACTCAAACTCAAACTAAATATTTTAAAAGACGATTAACATTTCACAAACTATAGTTCTTTATTTGAAATAATATGGGTGGCTACTTGGTGGTAGTTGTTTGTCCTTGGGTGCGTTCGTAAAGTCCCTCTGGCTGTCTACTCCCATTTCAGAACAGAATGTCGTCCGTGTGAGAGAATAACTGATTCATTTATAAACGCGCAACACACCCGTTGAATATGACCGGTGTCAGTAAACCTCTGTAAAAAGAAAAACGTAATTCAATTGTTGCCAGCAGCACAGTTACAGTCACCAACGCTCTGGATAACATGCAAACAGCCTAACCAGCTCTGCTTGGGGGAGTAAAATGGTCAGTGAGTGAGGTGTTCTCTCATTATGTGTCTGGAAGTAGCTAGCAAGCTTTATTTACGAACTGACAACGCACTCCAGAGTGAATTTACGAACTGACAACACACTCCAGAGTGAATTTCCGAACTGACAACGCACTCCAGAGTGAATTTACGAACTGACAACGCACTCCAGAGTGAATTTACGAACTGACAACGCACTCCAGAGTGAATTTACGAACGCACCCATTGTTGTTGCCATGGTTTGTTGAGGAGATTCTAGAATGTGTTCCAAGAGTTCTTTCAGAACCAGAGCAGGTCTCCTCTCTTCAGTGCTTCTGAGACGGCAGAGTGAAAGACCATTGATCGCTCCGCCCGCGTTCCAAATGTCAACCTATTCTCCTATATAGTGCGCACTACTTTTTTGACCAGAACCCTATGTGCTTTGGGATACAGCCTCAGACGGCAGCGCAGAAGACCGTGGATCCTCTCTCTCTTGAGGTGAGGAGGCGTATGGTACCGTACGAAGGATGCTAGTGGTCTCGAGTCCCATCCAGTGACGCCACATCCTCCTCTTGGTCACCCTCTCCTGTGTCTGTGTCACTGTGTCCTTCCCTCCTTCACTCATCTTCCTCCTCCTCCTCCTCCTCCTCCCCGTCGGAGAGAGAGGCGCAGGGACAGATCTGTCGGTATCCATCCAGCCAGTTCTCCACCATTTGTGTGACCAGTGGGTGGTTGCGTCGCCGGGACGACTTCTGCATTGCGGCCAACATGCCTCCCTCCGTTACACAGCAGTCCAGCCACTCCCTCAACAACTTCTCCTGCTGCTCCTCGTTACCCATCTAGACAGACAGAGAGAGAGAGAGAGAGAGAGAGAGAGAGAGAGAGAGAGACACACATTGGAAAGAATTACAATCTTTGTCTTGCCCATAAACCCTCTGAATGTCACACATACACAATCCACGTCTCAAGGTCTAACAATCCTTCTTTAACCTGTCTCTGACCAGGTGGATCCAGGTGAAAGCTATGATCCCTTATTGATGTCACTTGTTAAATCCACTTCAATTCAATTTAAATCCACTCCTTCATCTACACTGATTGAAGTGGATTCAACAAGTGACATCAATAAGGGATCATAGCTTTCACCTGGATCCACCTGGTCAGTCTGTGTCATGGAAAGATCAGGTGTTCCTAATGTTTAATACATTTAGTGGATTTTTACCTTGTGATCGCTGGAGACCAATAAGAAACCAGCCACATGGCAGCGAACTGAAGCACATCACCTTTTCCACAGGGACGTTTATGAAATGCCTTTATAACCTTGCAGGAATGAAATGTGGAGAGCCAAGCTGTAGGCTTCTGGAGCCATGCCCAAATGACAGTACAGCACCAAACCTACCGAGTTGATTTGTGATTTCTAGAATGTTCTCATTATATGTCCGGACTTCACTGTAACTCATTTTTTAATAATTTATATCGTGTTAAATATGATCCACTATCGGTAGCCACCGTCAGTAATACCCACATACATTAATAACTGTCTCTTTACTGTCAGTTATACCCACATACATTAATAACTGTCACTTTACTGTCAGTTATACCCACATACATTAATAACTGTCACTTTACTGTCAGTTATACCCACATACATTAATAACTGTCACTTTACTGTCAGTTATACCCACATACATTAATAACTGTCACTTTACTGTCAGTTATACCCACATACATTAATAACTGTCACTTTACTGTCAGTTATACCCACATACATTAATAACTGTCAGTTATACCCACATACATTAATAACTGTCTCTTTACTATCAGTTATACCCACATACATTAATAACTGTCACTTTACTGTCAGTTATACCCACATACATTAATAACTGTCTCTTTACTGTCAGTTATACCCACATACATTAATAACTGTCACTTTACTGTCAGTTATACCCACATACATTAATAACTGTCAGTTATACCCACATACATTAATAACTGTCACTTTACTGTCAGTTATACCCACATACATTAATAACTGTCACTTTACTGTCAGTTATACCCACATACATTAATATCTGTCAGTTATACCCATATACATTAATAACTGTCACTTTACTGTCAGTTATACCCACATACATTAATAACTGTCAGTTATACCCACATACATTAATAACTGTCTCTTTACTGTCAGTTATACCCACATACATTAATAACTGTCAGTTATACCCACATACATTAATAACTGTCACTTTACTGTCAGTTATACCCACATACATTAATAACTGTCACTTTACTGTCAGTTATACCCACATACATCAATAACTGTCACTTTACTGTCAGTTATACCCACATACATTAATAACTGTCTCTTTACTGTCAGTTATACCCACATACATTAATAACTGTCAGTTATACCCACATACATTAATAACTGTCACTTTACTGTCAGTTATACCCACATACATTAATATCTGTCAGTTATACCCACATACATTAATAACTGTCACTTTACTGTCAGTTATACCCACATACATTAATATCTGTCAGTTATACCCACATACATTAATAACTGTCACTTTACTGTCAGTTATACCCACATACATTAATAACTGTCAGTTATACCCACATACATTAATAACTGTCTCTTTACTGTCAGTTATACCCACATACATTAATAACTGTCAGTTATACCCACATACATTAATAACTGTCACTTTACTGTCAGTTATACCCACATACATTAATAACTGTCAGTTATACCCACATACATTAATAACTGTCAGTTATACCCACATACATTAATAACTGTCACTTTACTGTCAGTTATACCCACATACATTAATATCTGTCAGTTATACCCACATACATTAATAACTGTCACTTTACTGTCAGTTATACCCACATACATTAATAACTGTCAGTTATACCCACATACATTAATAACTGTCTCTTTACTGTCAGTTATACCCACATACATTAATAACTGTCAGTTATACCCACATACATTAATAACTGTCACTTTACTGTCAGTTATACCCACATACATTAATAACTGTCACTTTACTGTCAGTTATACCCACATACATCAATAACTGTCACTTTACTGTCAGTTATACCCACATACATTAATAACTGTCTCTTTACTGTCAGTTATACCCACATACATTAATAACTGTCTCTTTACTGTCAGTTATACCCACATACATTAATAACTCTCTTTACTGTCAGTTATACCCACATACATTAATAACTGTCACTTTACTGTCAGTTATACCCACATACATTAATATCTGTCATTTATACCCACATATATTAATAACTGTCTCTTTACTGTCAGTTATACCCACATACATTAATAACTGTCACTTTACTGTCAGTTATACCCACATACATTAATATCTGTCAGTTATACCCACATACATTAATAACTGTCACTTTACTGTCAGTTATACCCACATACATTAATATCTGTCAGTTATGCCCACATACATTAATAACTGTCAGTTATACCCACATACATTAATAACTGTCACTTTACTGTCAGTTATACCCACATACATTAATATCTGTCAGTTATGCCCACATACATTAATATCTGTCAGTTATACCCACATACATTAATAACTGTCACTTTACTGTCAGTTATACCCACATACATTAATAACTGTCCGTTATACCCACATACATTAATAACTGTCTCTTTACTATCAGTTATACCCACATACATTAATAACTCAGTTATACCCACATACATTAATAACTGTCTCTTTACTGTCAGTTATACCCACATACATTAATAACTGTCACTTTACTGTCAGTTATACCCACATACATTAATAACTGTCACTTTACTGTCAGTTATACCCACATACATTAATAACTGTCAGTTATACCCACATACATTAATAACTGTCAGTTATACCCACATACATTAATAACTGTCTCTTTACTGTCAGTTATACCCACATACATTAATAACTGTCACTTTACTGTCAGTTATACCCACATACATTAATAACTGTCACTTTACTGTCAGTTATACCCACATACATTAATAACTGTCACTTTACTGTCAGTTATACCCACATACATTAATAACTGTCTCTTTACTGTCAGTTATACCCACATACATTAATAACTGTCAGTTATACCCACATATATTAATAACTGTCACTTTACTGTCAGTTATACCCACATACATTAATAACTGTCAGTTATACCCACATACATTAATAACTGTCAGTTATACCCACATACATTAATAACTGTCAGTTATACCCACATACATTAATAACTGTCACTTTACTGTCAGTTATACCCACATACATTAATAACTGTCAGTTATACCCACATATATTAATAACTGTCAGTTATACCCACATACATTAATAACTGTCACTTTACTGTCAGTTATACCCACATACATTAATATCTGTCAGTTATACCCACATTTATAACTGTCACTTTACTGTCAGTTTCCTTCCATTCTGCATCATTCCATTACATAGTTAGTTCCCCATGGTGTTGGTGAGAGTCTCAGCTGTCCACAGAGGGGTTATACTAGTGTGTAGCCCAAACCGGTCGGACGTTACAGACGGAAGAGGCTGTACCGACTTCAGACGAGTCTAGTGGGCGTCCCAACGGAGAACGCCATGGTGTTGGTGAGAGTGATCTTAATACATATCTAGGCCAACCCGTTCAGACGCTACAGATGTTCTTCGTGAGAAGACAGATTTTCAGGATGTCTCCTGGTCTGACAAACGGTGCTCTAGCTCTCCCACTTTTCACTGTAGACGCGGAAGGGCGATATCGGCGGGTTGAGACGCCCCCCCAAAAAGTTTAAACAGATGGATTTTAATATTTATGTAATTAGATTTACTCTGGGGGGGCATGGAAAATGTAGGCTAAGAGTTCATGTTAATGTGATAAGAATTAATGTTACCTCTTGTGCAGACAGGAAATGTACGTGCAGCAGTTTTCTCTCGCTGTCCACCAGCGGCAGGAAGGTTACGGTGACGTCATCGTCAGTGTTGAGGTTGGCGCCCGCGCCGCGATTGTCGTAGCCGTCGTTCTCCATGGCGACCAGGGCAGAGAAGTGTCCGCGTGTGTAACCCAGGGCGATGGGACTCTTCCAACAGAAGCTCTGCTCCCACAACAGGGGCAGGTACACACCTGTACAGGTAGAGAGACAGGTCAGTGTCAGACAGGTACACACTTGTACAGGTAGAGAGACAGGTCAGTGTCTCTATCAGTTAATCAAATGGCTACCCGGACTTTATGCCTTTCTCTCCAACTATGTACATCGTACTAAAAATATATCACCTAACCAAACCTACACGTACATATTACCTCAATCAATCTCCCAACTACCTTGTACCCCACTACGCCGACTCACTGCTACCTCGTACCCCAGTACGCCGACTCACTGCTACCTCGTACCCCAGTACGCCGACTCACTGCTACCTCGTACCCCAGTACGCCGACTCACTGCTACCTCGTACCCCAGTACACCGACTCACTGCTACCTCGTACCCCAGTACGCCGACTCACTACTACCTCGTACCCCAGTACGCCGACTCACTGCTACCTCGTACCCCAGTACGCCGACTCACTGCTACCTCGTACCCCAGTACGCCGACTCACTGCTACCTCGTACCCCAGTACGCCAACTCACTACTACCTCGTATCCCAGTACCCCGACTCACTACTACCTCGTACCCCAGTACCCCGACTCACTACTACCTCGTACCCCAGTACGCCGACTCACTACTACCTCGTACCCCAGTACCCCGACTCACTACTACCTCGTACCCCAGTACCCCGACTCACTACTACCTCGTACCCCAGTACGCCGACTCACTACTACTTCGTACCCCAGTACGCCGACTCACTACTACCTCGTACCCCAGTACCCCGACTCACTGCTACCTCGTACCCCAGTACCCCGACTCACTACTACGTCGTAGCCCAGTACCCTGACTCACTACTACCTCGTACCCCAGTACACCGACGCACTACTACCTTGTACCCCAGTACCCCGACTCACTACTACCTCGTACCCCAGTACGCCGACTCACTACTACCTCGTACCCCAGTACCCCAAGTCACCAACACCATGGCGTTCTCCGTTGTGACGCCCACTAGACTCATCTGAAGTCGGTACAGCCTCTTCCGTCTGTAACGTCCGATCGGTTTGGGCTACACACTAGTATAACCCCTCTGTGGACAGCTGAGACTCTCACCAACACCATGGGGAACTAACTATGGAATGGAATGATGCAGAATGGAAGGAAACTGACAGTAAAGTGACAGTTATAAATGTGGGTATAACTGATAGTAAAGAGACAGTTATTAATGTATGTGGGTATAACTGACAGTAAAGAGACAGTTATTAATGTATGTGGGTATAACTGATAGTAAAGAGACAGTTATTAATGTATGTGGGTATAACTGATAGTAAAGAGACAGTTATTAATGTATGTGGGTATAACTGACAGTAAAGAGACAGTTATTAATGTATGTGGGTATAACTGATAGTAAAGAGACAGTTATTAATGTATGTGGGTATAACTGATAGTAAAGAGACAGTTATTAATGTATGTGAGTATAACTGACAGTAAAGTGACAGTTATATATGTGGGTATAACTGATAGTAAAGAGACAGTTATTAATGTATGTGGGTATAACTGACAGTAAAGTGACAGTTATTAATGTATGTGGGTATAACTGACAGTAAAGAGACAGTTATTAATGTATGTGGGTATAACTGATAGTAAAGAGACAGTTATTAATGTATGTGGGTTTTCTTACTTTTTAACTGCAATGTTGGGAGAGAACTCATAAGTAAGCTTTCCACGGTGAAGTCTACATATAAAATTAGATTTTATTAAGATTTTATTAGATCCAAAAATAATAACAAATGAAAACACTTATTCCCCCAACGAGGTCCTTGAGTGGTCCTTTCATGATCTAGTGTTGCCTGCATTGGTTGCTAGGGCCTTTCTATTAACTGTAGTCTATTTTGAACATGAAAGGAAAGGATTTACATGGAGAGCTATGTTGTTTTAATGTTACCCAGCAACCATGCATGGCAACCCCACTCCTGGGCCCCTCGCGCCCACAACGCACATACAACTCTGCTATGGGCTAATATGTTGTTCCTATAAGGTTTCATATGTAGGCTCAGTTTAGACAGAGACAGAGACACACACACACCTCATGATACAGCTTCCTCTGGTCTAATAACAACACAGTCTCTATCTACAGCTTCCTCTGGTCTGATAACAACACACACAGTCTCTATCTACAGCTTCCTCTGGTCTAATAACACACAGTCTCTATCTACAGCTTCCTCTGGTCTGATAACAACACACACAGTCTCTATCTACAGCTTCCTCTGGTCTAATAACACACAGTCTCTATCTACAGCTTCCTCTGGTCTGATAACAACACACAGTCTCTATCTACAGCTTCCTCTGGTCTAATAACAACACAGTCTCTATCTACAGCTTCCTCTGGTCTGATAACAACACACACAGTCTCTATCTACAGCTTCCTCTGGTCTAATAACACACAGTCTCTATCTACAGCTTCCTCTGGTCTGATAACAACACACACAGTCTCTATCTACAGCTTCCTCTGGTCTAATAACACACAGTCTCTATCTACAGCTTCCTCTGGTCTAATAACACAATGTCTCTATCTACAGCTTCCTCTGGTCTAATAACAACACACACAGTCTCTATCTACAGCTTCCTCTGGTCTAATAACAATACACAGTCTCTATCTACAGCTTCCTCTGGTCTAATAACAACACACACAGTCTCTATCTACAGCTTCCTCCGGTCTAATAACACACAGTCTCTATCTACAGCTTCCTCCGGTCTGATAACACACAGTCTCTATCTACAGCTTCCTCTGGTCTAATAACACACAGTCTCTATCTACAGCTTCCTCCGGTCTAATAACACACAGTCTCTATCTACAGCTTCCTCTGGTCTAATAACACACAGTCTCTATCTACAGCTTCCTCCGGTCTAATAACACACAGTCTCTATCTACAGCTTCCTCCGGTCTGATAACACACAGTCTCTATCTATAGCTTCCTCTGGTCTAATAACACACAGTCTCTATCTACAGCTTCCTCTGGTCTAATAACACACAGTCTCTATCTACAGCTTCCTCCGGTCTGATAACACACAGTCTCTATCTATAGCTTCCTCTGGTCTAATAACACACAGTCTCTATCTACAGCTTCCTCTGGTCTAATAACACACAGTCTCTATCTACAGCTTCCTCTGGTCTGATAACAGAGTCTCTATCTACAGCTTCCTCTGGTCTAATAACACACAGTCTCTATCTACAGCTTCCTCCGGTCTAATAACACACAGTCTCTATCTACAGCTTCCTCTGGTCTAATAACACACAGTCTCTATCTACAGCTTCCTCTGGTCTGATAACAACACACAGTCTCTATCTACAGCTTCTTCTGGTCTAATAACAACACACAGTCTCTATCTACAGCTTCCTCTGGTCTAATAACACACAGTCTCTATCTACAGCTTCCTCTGGTCTAATAACACACAGTCTCTATCTACAGCTTCCTCTGGTCTAATAACACACAGTCTCTATCTACAGCTTCCTCCGGTCTAATAACACACAGTCTCTATCTACAGCTTCCTCTGGTCTAATAACACACAGTCTCTATCTACAGCTTCCTCTGGTCTAATAACAACACACACAGTCTCTATCTACAGCTTCCTCCGGTCTAATAACACACAGTCTCTATCTACAGCTTCCTCCGGTCTGATAACACACAGTCTCTATCTACAGCTTCCTCTGGTCTGATAACAACACACAGTCTCTATCTACAGCTTCTTCTGGTCTAATAACAACACACAGTCTCTATCTACAGCTTCCTCTGGTCTAATAACACACAGTCTCTATCTACAGCTTCCTCTGGTCTAATAACACACAGTCTCTATCTACAGCTTCCTCTGGTCTAATAACACACAGTCTCTATCTACAGCCTCCTCTGGTCTGATAACACACAGTCTCTATCTACAGCTTCCTCTGGTCTAATAACACACAGTCTCTATCTACAGCTTCCTCTGGTCTAATAACACACAGTCTCTATCTACAGCTTCCTCTGGTCTAATAACACACAGTCTCTATCTACAGCTTCCTCTGGTCTAATAACACACAGTCTCTATCTACAGCTTCCTCTGGTCTAATAACACACAGTCTCTATCTACAGCTTCCTCTGGTCTAATAACACACAGTCTCTAACTACAGCTTCCTCTGGTCTAATAACACACAGTCTCTATCTACAGCTTCCTCTGGTCTAATAACAACACACTATTTCACATGCAGGGTCCAGGTTGTTAAAATCCTGCCACCCACTCGATAATGACATGAAGTGTGTGTCTCTATCTCTCTATCTCTACAGGTCTGGGGTCAGACTGACTGGTCTACTTATATAGATGTGAGTTATAGATGGAACCCGTTACGCAGCTGCCCATTAGTCTCTCTCTCTCTCTCTACAGGTCTGGGGTCAGACTGACTGGTCTACTTATATAGATGTGAGTTATAGCTAGAACCGTTACCTAGCTGCCCATTAGTCTCTATCTCTCTCTCTACAGGTCTGGGGTCAGACTGACTGGTCTACTTACATAGATGTGAGTTATAGCTAGAACCGTTACCTAGCTGCCCATTAGTCTCTATCTCTCTCTCTACAGGTCTGGGGTCAGACTGACTGGTCTACTTATATAGATGTGAGTTATAGCTAGAACCGTTACCTAGCTGCCCATTAGTCTCTATCTCTCTCTCTACAGGTCTGGGGTCAGACTGACTGGTCTACTTATATAGATGTGAGTTATAGCTAGAACCCGTTACGCAGCTGCCCATTATGTTTGGAAGACTAAAGTGTTTGGGTCCTCGTTAAACCTGCCTATTATCACAATAGACTCCCGAGATAATAATTCTGCCGTTCCACTCACCTTGGAAACGAGTGTAGCCTAACGTTTTCTCCACTCACCTTGGAAACGAGTGTAGCCTAACGTCTCTCCACTCACCTTGGAAACGAGTGTAGCCTAACGTCTCTCCACTCACCTTGGAAACGAGTGTAGCCTAACGTTTTCTCCACTCACCTTGGAAACGAGTGTAGCCTAACGTCTCTCCACTCACCTTGGAAACGAGTGTAGCCTAACGTTTCTCCACTCACCTTGGAAACGAGTGTAGCCTAACGTTTATACACTCACCTTGGAAACGAGTGTAGCCTAACGTCTCTCCACTCACCTTGGAAACGAGTGTAGCCTAACGTTTATACACTCACCTTGGAAACGAGCGTAGCCTAACGTCTCTCCACTCACCTTGGAAACGAGTGTAGCCTAACGTTTATACACTCACCTTGGAAACGAGTGTAGCCTAACGTTTATACACTCACCTTGGAAACGAGCGTAGCCTAACGTCTCTCCACTCACCTTGGAAACGAGTGTAGCCTAACGTCTCTCCACTCACCTTGGAAACGAGTGTAGCCTAACGTCTCTCCACTCACCTTGGAAACGAGTGTAGCCTAACGTTTATACACTCACCTTGGAAACGAGTGTAGCCTAACGTCTCTCCACTCACCTTGGAAACGAGTGTAGCCTAACGTTTTCTCCACTCACCTTGGAAACGAGTGTAGCCTAACGTTTCTCCACTCACCTTGGAAACGAGTGTAGCCTAACGTTTTCTCCACTCACCTTGGAAACGAGCGTAGCCTAACGTCTCTCCACTCACCTTGGAAACGAGTGTAGCCTAACGTCTCTCCACTCACCTTGGAAACGAGTGTAGCCTAACGTTTTCTCCACTCACCTTGGAAACGAGTGTAGCCTAACGTCTCTCCACTCACCTTGGAAACGAGTGTAGCCTAACGTGTCTCCACTCACCTTGGAAACGAGTGTAGCCTAACGTTTTCTCCACTCACCTTGGAAACGAGTGTAGCCTAACGTCTCTCCACTCACCTTGGAAACGAGTGTAGCCTAACGTTTTCTCCACTCACCTTGGAAACGAGTGTAGCCTAACGTCTCTCCACGGAAACTCTTGTAATACTTCACTCCGTACACGATGATTGGTCGACGAAGAATGTGTGCTAGAACAAAGATGTGAGTCTGTTCCAGGCTGGCACCAGGCTGTGGGGAAGACAGCCAGACAGGAAAACAGGCAGGCAGACAGACAGGCAGGCAGACAAACAGACAGACAGGCAGGCAGACAGACAGACAGACAGACAGACAGACAGACAGACAGACAGACAGGTAGACAGGTAGACAGAAAAACAGACAGGAAAACAGGCAGACAGGCAGGCAGACAGGTAGACAGGCAGGCAGACAGACAGGCAGGCAGAGACAGACAGGCAAACAGGCAGACAGGCATGAGATTGGCGATTAGGAGATATTCAATGTACTACAGTACTACAGTCTCCTCACAATGGAAGGCTTAAAGGGATAGTCTACCCAAATTACACTGGTTTCCTCATCCTGTCAGCAGTCCATGGACAAGGTACGACAGCAATCCGTGCTGCGCTTTAGTTTCCATGGCACTTTTCACACATGCTAATGTTTTTAGCATTGGTGGCACAAATCCCATTCAAGTCACTGGACTGCCATTAGCATTTCAATCCATTTGAGGTGCTTTCACGTGATTTGGTCATGATAGTGACAGCTGCATATTGTATAACTCTGATCAGATAAACCAAGTACCTCCAATAATAATATTGCATTTTATAACACAGGGGATAGAAAGGCTGGTCTGTGTGTGTGTGTGTGTGTGTGTGTGTGTGTGTGTGAGTGTGAGTGTGTGTGAGTGTGAGTGTGTGTGAGTGTGTGTGTGTGTGAGTCTGTCTGTCTGTCTGTCTATGAGTCAGTCTGTGTCTGTCTGTCTGTCTGTCTGTCTGTCTGTCTGTGTGTGTGTTAGTTAGTTAGTTGTTAGTTAGTTAGTTACCTGGCTGGCCAGAGAGAGTATGAAGGCCCAGTCCTCCTGCCACTGTTCTTCTCGGAGGGAGAAGTGGAGACCAAAGCTCTGAGAATACCACGACTCCCACTCCTTCCACCGTGTGTAGAACCTGGAACACAGACCAAACATCTCAATACCACGACTCCCACCGTGTGTAGAACCTGGAACACAGAACAAACATCTCAATACCACGACTCCCACTCCTTCCACCGTGTGTAGAACCTGGAACACAGAACAAACACCTCAATACCACGACTCCCACTCCTTCCACCGTGTGTAGAACCTGGAACACAGAACAAACATCTCAATACCACGACTCCCACCGTGTGTAGAACCTGGAACACAGAACAAACATCTCAATACCACGACTCCCACTCCTTCCACCGTGTGTAGAACCTGGAACACAGAACAAACATCTCAATACCACGACTCCCACTCCTTCCACCATGTGTAGAACCTGGAACACAGAACAAACATCTCAATACCACGACTCCCACTCCTTCCACCGTGTGTAGAACCTGGAACACAGAACAAACATCTCAATACCACGACTCCCACTCCTTCCACCGTGTGTAGAACCTGGAACACAGAACAAACATCTCAATACCACGACTCCCACTCCTTCCACCATGTGTAGAACCTGGAACACAGAACAAACATCTCAATACCACGACTCCCACCGTGTGTAGAACCTGGAACACAGAACAAACACCTCAATACCACTCCTTCCACCGTGTGTAGAACCTGGAACACAGAACAAACACCTCAATACCACTCCTTCCACCGTGTGTAGAACCTGGAACACAGAACAAACACCTCAATACCACGACTCCCACTCCTTCCACCATGTGTAGAACCTGGAACACAGAACAAACATCTCAATACCACGACTCCCACTCCTTCCACCGTGTGTAGAACCTGGAACACAGAACAAACATCTCAATACCACGACTCCCACCGTGTGTAGAACCTGGAACACAGAACAAACATCTCAATACCACGACTCCCACTCCTTCCACCGTGTGTAGAACCTGGAACACAGAACAAACACCTCAATACCACGACTCCCACCGTGTGTAGAACCTGGAACACAGAACAAACACCTCAATACCACGACTCCCACTCCTTCCACCGTGTGTAGAACCTGGAACACAGAACAAACATCTCAATACCACGACTCCCACTCCTTCCACCGTGTGTAGAACCTGGAACACAGAACAAACATCTCAATACCACGACTCCCACTCCTTCCACCATGTGTAGAACCTGGAACACAGAACAAACATCTCAATACCACGACTCCCACTCCTTCCACCGTGTGTAGAACCTGGAACACAGAACAAACATCTCAATACCACGACTCCCACTCCTTCCACCGTGTGTAGAACCTGGAACACAGAACAAACATCTCAATACCACGACTCCCACTCCTTCCACCATGTGTAGAACCTGGAACACAGAACAAACATCTCAATACCACGACTCCCACTCCTTCCACCGTGTGTAGAACCTGGAACACAGAACAAACATCTCAATACCACGACTCCCACTCCTTCCACCGTGTGTAGAACCTGGAACACAGAACAAACATCTCAATACCACGACTCCCACTCCTTCCACCATGTGTAGAACCTGGAACACAGAACAAACATCTCAATACCACGACTCCCACCGTGTGTAGAACCTGGAACACAGAACAAACACCTCAATACCACTCCTTCCACCGTGTGTAGAACCTGGAACACAGAACAAACACCTCAATACCACTCCTTCCACCGTGTGTAGAACCTGGAACACAGAACAAACACCTCAATACCACGACTCCCACTCCTTCCACCATGTGTAGAACCTGGAACACAGAACAAACATCTCAATACCACGACTCCCACTCCTTCCACCGTGTGTAGAACCTGGAACACAGAACAAACATCTCAATACCACGACTCCCACCGTGTGTAGAACCTGGAACACAGAACAAACATCTCAATACCACGACTCCCACTCCTTCCACCGTGTGTAGAACCTGGAACACAGAACAAACATCTCAATACCACGACTCCCACCGTGTGTAGAACCTGGAACACAGAACAAACATCTCAATACCACGACTCCCACTCCTTCCACCGTGTGTAGAACCTGGAACACAGAACAAACACCTCAATACCACGACTCCCACTCCTTCCACCGTGTGTAGAACCTGGAACACAGAACAAACATCTCATTAGCTTTGCCTGCCAGGGATCCAATACAACCCAAAGAACCACAGCGATACAGCAGTAGCCATCATCTCATCTCCTACGGATGTAACAGCCTACCAGGGATCCAATACAACCCAAAGAACCAGCGATACAGCAGTAGCCATCATCTCATCTCCTACAGATGTAACTGCCTACCAGGGATCCAATACAACCCAATGTAACAACCTACCAGGGATCCAATACAACCCAATGTAACAGCCTACCAGGGATCCAATACAACCCAATGTAACAGCCTACCAGGGATCCAATACAGCAGTAGCCATCATCTCATCTCCTACAGATGTAACAGCCTACCAGGGATCCAATACAACCCAATGTAACAGCCTACCAGGGATCCAATACAACCCAATGTAACAGCCTACCAGGGATCCAATACAACCCAAAGAACCAGCTAAATTCCAGACATGTTTCCATCTGTAGCTTGTTTTCCATCTTCGTTTAGAATAGTGAGCCAACGTGCTTTCAGCTCTTTAACTTCCCTGACTGATCAGAACTCATGTTCTCCTGCTCCCTGTCTCTCTGTAGTAGACATGTAGCGAGCCGTATGTTTGGAACTTCGAATCGAAATATTGAGGGGGGGGGGGGGTCACTGTAACATATGAACAATAAAGGTATATTGTATTGGCCACAGTGTGTGGAGACGGGGGCCAGAGCCCAGCCACAGTGTGTGGATAGGGGGCCAGAGCCCAGCCAGTGTGTGGATATGGGGCCAGAGCCCAGCCACAGTGTGTGGAGACGGGGCCAGAGCCCAGCCACAGTGTGTGGATAGGGGGGGCCAGAGCCCAGCCACAGTGTGTGGATGGGGGGGGCCAGAGCCGGCCACAGTGTGTGGATAGGGGGCCAGAGCCCAGCCACAGTGTGTGGATAGGGGGGGCCAGAGCTGGCCACAGTGTGTGTGATTCTCAACAGGGAGCGCAGTCGTGCAGTCTGTCCTGTAAATCTTTGCAGGGGACAGTGTGTGTGTGTGTGTGTGTGTGTGTGTGTGTGTGTGTGTGTTTGTGTGTGTGTGTGTGTGTGTTTCTTACCAGTGAGAGCAGTCATGCAGGCTGTCATGGAGGGTCTTGCGGAGGACTGAGTCCTTGTCATATATCCCCCAGGTAGCCTGCAGTACTGAGTCTAACAGGCAGTCTCCCTGTGTACGGTTCCACAGGGCATACAGTCTGCTGTCCAGCCTGGTACCCAGCTCCAAGGACCAGTTGATGATGGGAGACTCCTCCTCTAGCTCTGTAGAGACACACACACACACACACACACACACACACACACACACACACACACACACACACACACACACACACACACACACACACACACACACACACACACACACACACACACACACACACACACACACACACACAGACAGAGAGAAAGGACACACACACACACACAAAGAGAGAGAGAGAAAAGACACACACAGACACACACACACACACTCACAAAGGGAGAGAGAGAAAAGACACACACAGACACACACACACACACACACACACAAAGAGAGAGAGAGAAAAGACACACACAGACACACACACACACACACACAAAGAGAGAGAGAGAAAGGACACACACAGACACAGAGAGGACACATACATTGTTAGCCATTTAGAGAGAGAGGACACAGCAACTCAATTACGTAATTCTTCCCTCGTCTCCCCTTGGCCCTGCAACAACCAACTGGAGCATCCTATTTCTCCCATGTAACCCAATTACACTACTAGCTGAAATAGGTCACAAGACACCTCCGAGACCTAGACACACCTGGGAGAATCATTGGAGTAAGTGAACACTCAATAAGGATGTAGAGCTGAAACGTCTGTGTAGTTAACCCTGATGGTAACTAGCTAGCTGGGGAGAGGAGAGGGAGGTGAGGTAACTAGCTAGCTGGGGAGAGGAGAGGGCGGTGAGGTAACTAGCTAGCTGGGGAGAGGAGAGGGCGGTGAGGTAACTAGCTAGCTGCTGAGAGGAGAGGGAGGTGAGGTAACTAGCTAGCTGAGGAGAGGGCGGTGAGGTAACTAGCTAGCTGGTGAGAGGAGAGGGAGGTGAGGTAACTAGCTAGCTGAGGAGAGGAGAGGGCGGTGAGGTAACTAGCTAGCTGGTGAGAGGAGGGAGTGGTGAGGTAACTAGCTAGCTGGTGAGAGGGCGGTGAGGTAACTAGCTAGCTGGGGAGAGGGCGGTGAGGTAACTAGCTAGCTGAGGAGAGGAGAGGGCGGTGAGGTAACTAGCTAGCTGGTGAGAGGAGAGGGAGGTGAGGTAACTAGCTAGCTGAGGAGAGGAGAGGGCGGTGAGGTAACTAGCTAGCTGGTGAGAGGAGGGAGTGGTGAGGTAACTAGCTAGCTGGTGAGAGGGCGGTGAGGTAACTAGCTAGCTGGGGAGAGGGCGGTGAGGTAACTAGCTAGCTGAGGAGAGGAGAGGGCGGTGAGGTAACTAGCTAGCTGGGGAGAGGAGGGAGTGGTGAGGTAACTAGCTAGCTGGTGAGAGGGCGGTGAGGTAACTAGCTAGCTGGGGAGAGGGCGGTGAGGTAACTAGCTAGCTGAGGAGAGGAGAGGGCGGTGAGGTAACTAGCTAGCTGGTGAGAGGAGGGAGTGGTGAGGTAACTAGCTAGCTGGTGAGAGGGCGGTGAGGTAACTAGCTAGCTGGTGAGAGGAGAGGGAGGTGAGGTAACTAGCTAGCTGAGGAGAGGAGAGGGCGGTGAGGTAACTAGCTAGCTGGTGAGAGGAGGGAGTGGTGAGGTAACTAGCTAGCTGGTGAGAGGGCGGTGAGGTAACTAGCTAGCTGGGGAGAGGGCGGTGAGGTAACTAGCTAGCTGAGGAGAGGAGAGGGCGGTGAGGTAACTAGCTAGCTGGTGAGAGGAGAGGGAGGTGAGGTAACTAGCTAGCTGAGGAGAGGAGAGGGCGGTGAGGTAACTAGCTAGCTGGTGAGAGGAGGGAGTGGTGAGGTAACTAGCTAGCTGGTGAGAGGGCGGTGAGGTAACTAGCTAGCTGGGGAGAGGGCGGTGAGGTAACTAGCTAGCTGAGGAGAGGAGAGGGCGGTGAGGTAACTAGCTAGCTGGGGAGAGGAGGGAGTGGTGAGGTAACTAGCTAGCTGGTGAGAGGGCGGTGAGGTAACTAGCTAGCTGGGGAGAGGGCGGTGAGGTAACTAGCTAGCTGAGGAGAGGAGAGGGCGGTGAGGTAACTAGCTAGCTGGTGAGAGGAGGGAGTGGTGAGGTAACTAGCTAGCTGGTGAGAGGGCGGTGAGGTAACTAGCTAGCTGGGGAGAGGGCGGTGAGGTAACTAGCTAGCTGAGGAGAGGAGAGGACGGTGAGGTAACTAGCTAGCTGAGGAGAGGGCGGTGAGGTAACTAGCTAGCTGAGGAGAGGGCGGTGAGGTAACTAGCTAGCTGAGGAGAGGGCGGTGAGATAACTAGCTAGCTGAGGAGAGGTAAATAGCTAGCTGAGGAGAGGAGCAGATTGGGCTCCTAAAAGGAGGACTCTTCGCTTTTCTACCTGCTCATCTGAAAGACTGACTGACGCAGAATTACCACCCACAAAATTCACCCCTAACATACACTGAGTGCACAAAACTTTAGGAACACCTGCTCTTTCAATAACAGACTGACCAGGTGAATCCAGGTGAACGCTATGATCCCTTATTGATGTCACTTGTTAAATCCACTTCAATCAGTGTAGATGAAGGAGTGGATTTAAATTGAATTGAAGTGGATTTAACAAGTGACATCAATAAGGGATCATAGCTTTCACCTGGATCCACCTGGTCAGAGACAGGTTAAAGAAGGATTTATAAGACTGGAGACAATTGAGGCATGGATTGTGTATGTGAGTCCTTCAGAGGGTGAATGAGCAAGACTAAAGATTTAAGTGCCTTTGAACAGGGTATGGTAGTAGGGTCCAGGGGCACCGGTTTGTGTCAAGAACTGCAACGCTGCTGGGTTTTTCCACACTCAACAGTTTCCTGTGTGAATCAAGAACGGTCCACCACCCAAAGGACATCCAGCCAACATGAGGACATCCAGCCAACGTGAGGACATCCAGCCAACATGAGGACATCCAGCCAACGTGAGGACATCCAGCCAACATGAGGACATCCAGCCAACATGAGGACATCCAGCCAATGTGAGGACATCCAGCCAACGTGAGGACATCCAGCCAACGTGAGGACATCCAGCCAACATGAGGACATCCAGCCAACGTGAGGACATCCAGCCAACGTGACACAACAGTGGGACGCATTAGAGTCAACATCCTCCAGCAGCCCTGTGGAACGCTTTCAATACTTTGTGTCGAGTCCGTGACCCAATGAATTGAGGCTGTTCTGAGGGGCGCAACTCAATATTGGGAAGGTGTTCCTAATGTTCTGTACACTCAGTGTATATTTGGCACAGAGTTGACTGTCATGGAACAGCGTGTGCTCTTAAAGGAGCTTCTCTCTTTCATCACTTTACAACTGGTCATCTGAGACGGACGCAAAAGGATCAAACCACACACACACACACACACACACACACAGACACACAGACACACACACACACACACACACACACACACACACTGACAGACACACACACACACGCACACACACACACTTGATTCTAATGGTAAATATTCAACATGCAGTTCGCATCCCTGACATGGGGTGGATGGGAGGTATTGAGAAAATATCCAGAGATATCAAGAATCCTCTGAGATCGTTTTACCTTTCTGTACATCTCGATCTAACACCTCGTCAAACAGCTTCTCCTGGACTGCAGTGGGCAGGTCTTCGATGTCTGCAGAAACACACAACGAGAGAGAGAGCGGGAGAGAGAGAGAGAGAGAGAGAGAGAGAGAGAGAGAGAGAGAGAGAGAGAGAGAGAGAGAGAGAGAGAGAGAGAGAGAGAGAGAGAGAGAGAGAGAGAGAGAGAGAGGAGTGGAATTAGGTGACTTAAAAATTAAAAAAAAGCTAATATTATTATCAGCTAGATTACAAAATTCCCCCTGTTCACATTTACCTATATTGACTGCCTAACACCCCCCCCCCCCTCCCCCCCACACCCCCCCACAAATCAAAACGGTCATAGTGAACACAGAAAACAACACTGAGAAAAGATGCTTGTAAAAAACCTTCATAAAATTATCTACATTTTGCCAATTGGTGACTGAACAGTAAACATGCTGTTCTTGCCCGGTAGCTTAGTTTGGTCAGACAGCTCTAGGCAGAGTGTGGGTAGTTCAATATGTTTTCCATTTCCCAATGATGGAAACTTTCAAGACTCTAGTAATTGTTTTATACCCTTCCCCAGATATAGGCCTCGTCACATATCTCGGGGATCTACGGAGAGTTCCTTGGACTTCCCGGTATAGGTTCTACACGAACATGCGCATGCATGGAAGAACCCGAGCTCGATTTGGAGTGTTATAGCAAAGGGGTGTGAATCCATTCTGAATTCAGGCTGTAACAACAACAGGTGTAATAAATCAAGGGGGTGTGAATACATTCTGAAGGCACAGTAGCTGCACGGCTAACGGCATACACAGAAGAGAACACTGGTGACCATTCTCTGGCTCAATAGTGAATACACTGGGGGGGGAGGGGGGGGGGGAGACAGAGAGAGAGAGAGAGAGAGAGAGAGAGAGAGAGACACAGAGAGAGAGAGAGAGAGAGAGACACAGAGAGAGAGAGAGAGAGAGAGAGAGAGAGAGAGAGAGAGACCGAGAGAGAGAGAGAGACAGAGAGAGAGAGAGCGAGAGAGAGCGAGAGAGAGCGAGAGAGAGAGAGAGACCTCTCACTGTAATGGCCTGAAGCCAAGCTCTGCCTGCACAGAAATACTAGCCTGTTCTGTGTGTACAGTTAAGTGCACATCTCTGAAATCTCAATGACGATATTATGCAGGCGGGAAAAGACTGGATACAGTCTCTCTCTCCCTCACTAAGACTAGCTACTGTTCTACAAGACTGGATACAGTCTCTCTCTCCCTCACTAAGACTAGCTACTGTACTACAAGACTGGATACAGTCTCTCTCTCCCTCACTAAGACTAGATACTGTTCTACAAGACTGGATACAGTCTCTCCCTCACCAAGACTAGCTACTGTTCTACAAGACTGGATACAGTCTCTCCCTCACCAAGACTAGCTACTGTTCTACAAGGATGGATGCAGTCTCTCTCACCCTCACTAAGACTAGCTACTGTACTACAAGGATAACCTACATTGTTAATTCATACACTTAAACATACTTCCTAAATGTATTTTATATACAGAACAACTTGAAATTGGATGAAACATTTCAGTCATTTTGCTAATTTTAATCACGATGAACAAATCTCCCTCGGACATTTAGCTTGTTACCCATCAATTCATCATCCCTGAGGGACACTGAGGACAAACAGCAAGATGTACAGTAAGGACAGGGAAGGTCGGTCACCTGCGGGCAGTGTGAAGGTCACCAGGTCAGAGAGGAAGTAACAGTTGAAGTCTCCTTTACGTTGGTGCAGAGAGGCAGCGATCTCCCTGCGGATCTGTTCCGTCAGCTCACCACACACCATGGCAGGGATACACTTAGCCGCCTGCTGGGACACCTGCACGGGGATGGAGGGAGGACAGACTCATTACGACAAGACAGCTTTTCATTTCAGTCATTTCAGTCGCTGTAGTGGCTGAAGTGTATAGTGTTGAGTCATTACTCAAAGCCAGTGGCATGTCATTAGTAAAGATTGAAAAAGGTAAGGGGCCTAGACAGCTGCCCTGGGGAATTCCTGATTCTACCTGGATTATGTTGAGAGGCTTCCATTAAAGAACACCCCCACTGTACACACACTTACACAAGGGTTTTGTGTTGTAGATATGCGGTAGTAGGGTAGGGGCTTGAGGGCACACACTTACACAAGGGTTTTGTGTTGTAGATATGCGGTAGTAGAGTAGGGGCTTGAGGGCACACACTTACACAAGGGTTTTGTGTTGTAGATATGCGGTAGTAGAGTAGGGGCTTGAGGGCACACACTTACACAAGGGTTTTGTGTTGTAGATATGCGGTAGTAGAGTAGGGGCTTGAGGGCACACACTTACACAAGGGTTTTGTGTTGTTGATATGCGGTAGTAGGGTAGGGGCTTGAGGGCACACACTTACACAAGGGTTTTGTGTTGTAGATATGCGGTAGTAGAGTAGGGGCTTGAGGGCACACACTTACACAAGGGTTTTGTGTTGTAGATATGCGGTAGTAGAGTAGGGGCTTGAGGGCACACACTTACACAAGGGTTTTGTGTTGTAGATATGCGGTAGTAGAGTAGGGGCTTGAGGGCACACACTTACACAAGGGTTTTGTGTTGTAGATATGTGGTAGTGGAGTAGGGGCTTGAGGGCAAACACTTAATGCGTTTAGAAATATGTTGTGAATGTATTGTAATGTTTTTAAAATTGTATAACCGCATTAATTTTGCTACACCCCAGGATGAGTAGCTGCTGCTTTTGGCAGGAACTAATGGGGATCCATAATAAACCCCAGGAAGAGTAGCTGCTGCCTTGGCAGGAACTAATGGGGATCCATAATAAACCCCAGGATGAGTAGCTGCGGGGGATCCATAATGAGTAGCTATGGGGATGAGTAGTGGGGATGAGTAGCTATGGGGATCCATAATAAACCCCAGGAAGAGTAGCTGCTGCCTTGGCAGGAACTAATGGGGATCCATGATAAACCCCAGGAAGAGTAGCTGCTGCCTTGGCAGGAACTAATGGGGATCCATAATAAACCCCAGGAAGAGTAGCTGCTGCCTTGGCAGGAACTAATGGGGATCCATAATAAACCCCAGGAAGAATAGCTGCTGCCTTGGCAGGAAGTAATGGGGATCCATAATAAATCCCAGGAAGAGTAGCTGCTGCCTTGGCAGGAACTAATGGGGATCCATAATAAACCCCAGGAAGAGTAGCTGCTGCCTTGGCAGGAAGTAATGGGGATCCATAATAAATCCCAGGAAGAGTAGCTGCTGCCTTGGCAGGAACTAATGGGGATCCATAATAAACCCCAGGAAGAGTAGCTGCTGCCTTGGCAGGAACTAATGGGGATCCATAATAAACCCCAGGATGAGTAGCTGCGGGGGATCCATAATGAGTAGCTATGGGGATGAGTAGTGGGGATGAGTAGCTATGGGGATCCATAATAAACCCCAGGAAGAGTAGCTGCTGCCTTGGCAGGAACTAATGGGGATCCATGATAAACCCCAGGAAGAGTAGCTGCTGCCTTGGCAGGAACTAATGGGGATCCATAATAAACCCCAGGAAGAGTAGCTGCTGCCTTGGCAGGAACTAATGGGGATCCATAATAAACCCCAGGAAGAATAGCTGCTGCCTTGGCAGGAAGTAATGGGGATCCATAATAAACCCCAGGAAGAGTAGCTGCTGCCTTGACAGGAACTAATGGGGATCCATAATAAACCCCAGGAAGAGTAGCTGCTGCCTTGACAGGAACTAATGGGGATCCATAATAAACCCTAGGAAGAGTAGCTGCTGCCTTGGCAGGAACTAATGGAGATCCATAATAAATACAAACCAAAATGTTTCTCATATTCTAAGCTAGTTGTACCCATGCTAGCATCTTCAGATCTCCCCTTCCTTAATTTCTAACAGATATTTTGATCTCTGTCACATGAAACCGCTCACACATGCGGTGCGCTTCAGAGAACAATGTTTCCCCGCTAAATGCAATTTGAAAGATTTGGGCCACGTGCGTATTGTTGAGCTTATAATATGAATAAATAAAACTCGATCAACATTTTAAGCTAAACGATCTGATATGTTGCATCAGCATCATTGCTTTAAAAAATATATATATATATAAGAGTACTTGGATTAGTAAAAAATAATAATAAATCTGTCCTACTTGCAAAAACGTTTCAGGAAACTTGTGTTGGATTTCAAGATGTCTGATTCGGGAAACGAATGAGTACAGTTGCTTGCTTATATGTGAATTACAGTTGTGATAAGTCTGACTGTGAGTCAGACGCCATTTTGTGTTTTTCCCCCTTCTGGATTCTTTGTCTCCCTGACTCGAACTTTACGTTCGAGCCATTCTGATAATTGGTACTGTTCCAAATAGCTAGTCGGTCCATGCGAGGGACAAAATTGATTCGAATCTGGACATTCACCCTGACTCTTATGTATTTCAAAAACAAATGTAACTTTACCTCAGTGAGAAGGATAGCCAACATGTCTTGTCTCTGGAAGCGGATGGCCAGGTGAACTAGCGTAAAGCCATCGTTGAAGGCAGTGGCACGGTTCAGGAGACGGACCTCGTCTGAAGTCAGCTGACGGGCGATGTCACCGCCGGACTCCTTGTAGGCCTCGACAGCAGCCATGTTCCCCTCCACCACACCTGCAGCACACACATTTAGTGTTTTACCATTTAGGCTACATTTTTTAAATCATAAGCTGACACCTAGGCTACATTTAGACAGAATTCTGATTTAAAATATATATATATATATACAGTGGGGCAAAAACATATTTTTTTGCAAATAAATTCATAAAAAATCCTACAATGTGATTTTCTGGATTTTTTTCTTCTCATTTTGTCTGTCATATTTGAAGTGTACCTATGATAAAAAAATGACAAGCCTCTCTCATCTTTTTAAGTGGGAGAACTTGCACAATTGGTGGCTGACTAAATACTTTTTTTGCCCCACTGTATGTTTTGCTTTGAAAAGAGCTGACGTGATTGGTCAAAAGAAGATCAGAATTGGGCTGCCTGTCTAAAGGTAGCCAGATAGACAGGGACAGGGAAAGTGGAGGGAGGAACTCATTACTGGGGATGACCCCGGAACAAGTTATATTAAATTGAAACTTTACTTGTCTCTGCAGAGAAATTTATTGTGCAGCCAGGAGAAGGCTACACAAAACAACAAATAGTACTAAAGTTTACACGTTTAAAACAAAAACAAAAAACATAAAAACAAATCCACTGACTTCACTGAACACAACACACTGTGTATCTGCCACTGTGAGACTGTCAAGATAAATAAAGATTCTGTACAGACATTGTGTTCCTCCCTCGCTTCTACAAACACTGTTCTACTGTCAGATCCTGACTGTCATCTCTCCCTACTCTTGTCATCCACAGAAAGGGAAATATTAGAGCTGGCAGTGAACAGTCAAGCTGTCAGGCTGGTCATTGTTAAGAGATATACCGTAGGTCGAGGCCTGTAGAGCTGGCAGTGAACAGTCAGGCTGGTCATTGTTAGGAGATATACCGTAGGTCGAGGCCTGTAGAGCTGGCAGTGGACAGTCAGGCTGGTCATTGTTCAGAGATATACCGTAGGTCGAGGCCTGTAGAGCTGGCAGTGGACAGTCAGGCTGGTCATTGTTCAGAGATATACCGTAGGTCGAGGCCTGTAGAGCTGGCAGTGGACAGTCAGGCTGGTCATTGTTCAGAGATATACCGTAGGTCGAGGCCTGTAGAGCTGGCAATGGACAGTCAGGCTGGTCATTGTTCAGAGATATACTGTAGGTCGAGGCCTGTATGCTTGCTTCGCTTTGTGTAGGTAGGCCTTTAGCCTAGATAACGTCCCTCAATGTACTTTGACGTACATCCGACCCGTGAACCAAGTTTCTATCAACAACATTCACGTCATTGCAGACAGATACATGAGCTTTCCATTTTAAATATGATGTCTAACGTGACCATTAAAAGAACCGATATTATACATGGACATTGTCAAGAGGTATAGTCCTACTACCTTGCTTTGTGTGTAGCCTAGGTAATAAAAAATATATATATATATCCCTTGATGTTGAAATACCGTCTGTAAGGAAAGTTTAAAATCGTCAAACATTCATATCATTGCAGACAGATGTCGAAGCGTTCCCATTTGAAATATCATATCCCAAATGTCCTGCTTCTGCAACCGTATCTGAATGGATTAAAGCTCGGATCGGCTCCAGAGGTGCGTCCCCATACAGACAGCTGGTTATAAAACGCTAGACGTAATTGGCCGGCTGTGGTGTTCATTAATAAATGACCTCCACATCATTATCCATCACATACTGAATGGGCTCCATGCTGTTCCTAGTCACTGCCAATTCATCTACAGCCCCCACGGGGCTTTGGGTAGGTTAGTATGCATTATGAAGCCTTTATGTAGGTTATAAGGCATTATGAAGACATTATGTAGGTTTGTATGTATTATGAAACCTTTACGTAGGTTAGTATGCATTATGAAGTCATTAAGTAGGTTATAAGGCATTATGAAGTCATTATGTAGGTTTGTATGTATTATGAAACCTTTACGTAGGTTAGTATGCATTATGAAGTCATTAAGTAGGCTATAAGGCATTATGAAGACATTATGTAGGTTTGTATGTATTATGAAACCTTTACGTAGGTTAGTATGCATTATGAAGTCATTAAGTAGGCTATAAGGCATTATGAAGCCATTATGTAGGTTAGTATGCATTATGAAGTCATTAAGTAGGTTATAAGGCATTATGAAGCCATTATGTAGGTTAGTAGGCATTATGAAGACATTATGTAGGTTAGTAGGCATTATGAAGCCATTATGTAGGTTAGTATGCATTATGAAGTCATTATGTAGGTTAGTAGGCATTATGAAGCCATTATGTAGGTTAGTATGCATTATGAAGCCATTATGTAGGTTAGTATGCATTATGAAGTCATTAAGTAGGTTAGTGTTCCTAGTCCCCCGTGGGGCTTTTGTCGTAAGTCATTATGTAGTTTAGTAGGCTTTATGAAGCCATTATGTAGGTTACTGTTCCTAGTCCCCCCCATAGGGCTTTGGTCAAGAGTAGTGCACTATATAGGGAGTCGTTTGGGAGGTATCCTTAATCTCATTTGAGTAAGGAGGAAGAGGAGGAGGAGGAGGAAGATAACTCTGATATGACAGCAGGGGTGGAAAAGGAACTCAATCGTCATACTTGAGTAAAATTAAAAAGAGACCTTAATAGAAAATGACTCAAGTAAAAATGAAAGTCACCCAGTAAAACACTACTTAAGTAAAAGTCTAAAAAGTATTTGGTTTAAAATATACTTAAGGGGCCACACTCCAACACTCAGACATAATTTACAAACAAAGCATTGGTGTTTAGTGAGTCCTCCAGATCAGAGGCAGTAGAGATGACCAGGGATGTTCTCTGTTTAGTGAGTCCTCCAGATCAGAGGCAGTAGGGATGGACCAGGGATGTTCTCTGTTTAGTGAGTCCTCCAGATCAGAGGCAGTAGGGATGGACCAGGGATGTTCTCTGTTTAGTGAGTCCTCCAGATCAGAGGCAGTAGGGATGACCAGGGATGTTCTCTGTTTAGTGAGTCCTCCAGATCAGAGGCAGTAGGGATGGACCAGGGATGTTCTCTGTTTAGTGAGTCCTCCAGATCAGAGGCAGTAGGGATGGACCAGGGATGTTCTCTGTTTAGTGAGTCCTCCAGATCAGAGGCAGTAGGGATGGACCAGGGATGTTCTCTGTTTAGTGAGTCCTCCAGATCAGAGGCAGTAGGGATGACCAGGGATGTTCTCTGTTTAGTGAGTCCTCCAGATCAGAGGCAGTAGGGACGACCAGGGATGTTCTCTGTTTAGTGAGTCCTCCAGATCAGAGGCAGTAGGGATGACCAGGGATGTTCTCCGTTTAGTGAGTCCTCCAGATCAGAGGCAGTAGGGATGGACCAGGGATGTTCTCTGTTTAGTGAGTCCTCCAGATCAGAGGCAGTAGGGATGACCAGGGATGTTCTCTGTTTAGTGAGTCCTCCAGATCAGAGGCAGTAGGGATGACCAGGGATGTTCTCTGTTTAGTGAGTCCTCCAGATCAGAGGCAGTAGGGACGACCAGGGATGTTCTCTGTTTAGTGAGTCCTCCAGATCAGAGGCAGTAGGGACGACCAGGGATGTTCTCTGTTTAGTGAGTCCTCCAGATCAGAGGCAGTAGAGATGACCAGGGATGTTCTCTGTTTAGTGAGTCCTCCAGATCAGAGGCTGTAGGGATGACCAGGGATGTTCTCTGTTTAGTGAGTCCTCCAGATCAGAGGCAGTAGGGATGACGAGGGATGTTCTCTGTTTAGTGAGTCCTCCAGATCAGAGGCAGTAGGGATGACCAGGGATGTTATCTGTTTAGTGAGTCCTCCAGATCAGAGGTAGTAGGGATGACCAGGGATGTTCTTTTGATAAGTGTGTGAATTGGACCATTTTCATGTCGAAATGTCAAGAAAGGCCGTTGTGAGGTCAGGACGCTCAGATCAACCCTACTCCTCGGCCAAAGCGTCCAGTGTGCACTCTGAATGCCCCGATCAGACAACGCCCTGAATTTAAGAACGCCCAGAGCGCACTCTGGCACTCCAAATTGAATCTACAAACACACCCGAAGTCTAGCTAGAAATGTTTTATGCTAACAAGTTAGCGAGAGGTTGCATAGCAACAGCATCAACTTCCGGTAGACAGGCGAAGCGCCAGTACGCTCAGCTGAAAGGATAGCGTTCGTTTACAGTCCACAAAAAGTAACTAATAGTATATACTCATTAAGTAAGTGGTATACAGTATGTTAATGTGGGGTATTCAAACACAGCTAATGTGTTTTTAGGTGTGGATGTAGTTTGTTGATTAGAACGACGTTGAAGTATGTAAAAAAAAATCAACCAAGCATATCCCAAATGTTTATAGAACGATAAAAAAAATGTTTTTAAATAAACTACAGCCGTTGTCAGGTTATGAGTAAAATAGGTGATTTAACATGGGAGTAAAGGGTGTACCCTACTCGGGGGTGTGGTCACGTTAAGCCACGCCTCACCGTGTACATCCCATCGGTTCAGTATGAATAAATGTATCACGCTCAGTGCCATGGTGAATCCTATTTCCCCCATCCTCTCTATTCAGTTGACAAACAGGCTAATAGCATTGTCATTGGTTATACCCTCTCTATTCAGTTGACAAACAGGCTAATAGTATTGTCATTGGTTACACCCTCTCTATTCAGTTGACAAACAGGCTAATAGTATTGTCATTGGTTATACCCTCTCTATTCAGTTGACAAACAGGCTAATAGTATTGTCATTGGTTACACCCTCTCTATTCAGTTGACAAACAGGCTAATAGTATTGTCATTGGTTACACCCTCTCTATTCAGTTGACAAACAGGCTAATAGTATTGTCATTGGTTATACCCTCTCTATTCAGTTGACAAACAGGCTAATAGTATTGTCATTGGTTACACCCTCTCTATTCAGTTGACAAACAGGCTAATAGTATTGTCATTGGTTACACCCTCTCTATTCAGTTGACAAACAGGCTAATAGTATTGTCATTGGTTACACCCTCTCTATTCAGTTGACAAACAGGCTAATAGTATTGTCATTGGTTACACCCTCTCTATTCAGTTGACAAACAGGCTAATAGTATTGTCATTGGTTATACCCTCTCTATTCAGTTGACAAACAGGCTAATAGTATTGTCATTGGTTACACCCTCTCTATTCAGTTGACAAACAGGCTAATAGTATTGTCATTGGTTACACCCTCTCTATTCAGTTGACAAACAGGCTAATAGTATTGTCATTGGTTATACCCTCTCTATTCAGTTGACAAACAGGCTAATAGCATTGTCATTGGTTACACCCTCTCTATTCAGTTGACAAACAGGCTAATAGTATTGTCATTGGTTATACCCTCTCTATTCAGTTGACAAACAGGCTAATAGTATTGTCATTGGTTACACCCTCTCTAGTCAGTTGACAAACAGGCTAATAGTATTGTCATTGGTTACACCCTCTCTATTCAGTTGACAAACAGGCTAATAGTATTGTCATTGGTTACACCCTCTCTATTCAGTTGACAAACAGGCTAATAGTATTGTCATTGGTTACACCCTCTCTATTCAGTTGACAAACAGGCTAATAGTATTGTCATTGGTTACACCCTCTCTATTCAGTTGACAAACAGGCTAATAGTATTGTCATTGGTTACACCCTCTCTATTCAGTTGACAAACAGGCTAATAGTATTGTCATTGGTTATACCCTCTCTATTCAGTTGACAAACAGGCTAATAGTATTGTCATTGGTTACACCCTCTCTATTCAGTTGACAAACAGGCTAATAGTATTGTCATTGGTTACACCCTCTCTATTCAGTTGACAAACAGGCTAATAGTATTGTCATTGGTTACACCCTCTCTATTCAGTTGACAAACAGGCTAATAGTATTGTCATTGGTTATACCCTCTCTATTCAGTTGACAAACAGGCTAATAGTATTGTCATTGGTTACACCCTCTCTATTCAGTTGACAAACAGGCTAATAGTATTGTCATTGGTTACACCCTCTCTATTCAGTTGACAAACAGGATAATAGCATTGTCATTGGTTATACCCTCTCTATTCAGTTGACAAACAGGCTAATAGTATTGTCATTGGTTACACCCTCTCTATTCAGTTGACAAACAGGCTAATAGTATTGTCATTGGTTATACCCTCTCTATTCAGTTGACAAACAGGCTAATAGTATTGTCATTGGTTACACCCTCTCTATTCAGTTGACAAACAGGATAATAGCATTGTCATTGGTTATACCCTCTCTATTCAGTTGACAAACAGGCTAATAGTATTGTCATTGGTTACACCCTCTCTATTCAGTTGACAAACAGGCTAATAGTATTGTCATTGGTTACACCCTCTCTATTCAGTTGACAAACAGGCTAATAGTATTGTCATTGGTTATACCCTCTCTATTCAGTTGACAAACAGGCTAATAGTATTGTCATTGGTTACACCCTCTCTATTCAGTTGACAAACAGGCTAATAGTATTGTCATTGGTTACACCCTCTCTATTCAGTTGACAAACAGGATAATAGCATTGTCATTGGTTATACCCTCTCTATTCAGTTGACAAACAGGCTAATAGTATTGTCATTGGTTATACCCTCTCTATTCAGTTGACAAACAGGCTAATAGCATTTTGTCACAACACTGCATTGTATATCATTGTTTTCCCAACTTCACTCAATTCAACACATCAACGTGTTAAAACGTAATGACTCGACACAACGGACTCGTTCTTTCCAACAGGAAAACATGAACAAACGTTACTGTCGTTGGCTTGACTGAAACGGAGCAATATTACATATTATATTATATCACACATAGCTTCCTGCTATGGAAAACCAATGAGATCCTCCGATCAGCTTCCTTCAGAATAACCAGTACTGAAACTAAAACCAATGAGATCCTCCGATCAGCTTCCTTCAGAATAACCAGTACTGAAACTAAAACCAATGAGATCCTCCGATCAGCTTCCTTCAGAATAACCAGTACTGAAACTAAAACCAATGAGATCCTCCGATCAGCTTCCTTCAGAACAACCAGTACTGAAACTAAAACCAATGAGATTCTCCGATCAGCTTTCTTCAGAATAACCAGTACTGAAACTAAAACCAATGAGATCCTCCGATCAGCTTCCTTCAGAATAACCAGTACTGAAACTAAAACCAATGAGATCCTCCGATCAGCTTCCTTCAGAATAACCAGTACTGAAACTAAAACCAATGAGATCCTCCGATCAGCTTCCTTCAGAATAACCAGTACTGAAACTAAAACCAATGAGATCCTCCGATCAGCTTCCTTCAGAATAACCAGTACTGAAACTAAAACCAATGACATCATCTGATCAGAGTTCTCCTTCAGAATAACCAATGAGATCATCTGATCAGAGTTCTCCTTCAGAATAACGAATGAGATCATCTGATCAGAGTTTTCCTTCAGAATAACCAGTACTGAAACTGAAACCAATGAGATCATCTGATCATAGTTTTTCTTCAGAATAACCAATGACATCATCTGATCAGAGTTCTCCTTCAGAATAACCAGTACTGAAACTAAAACCAATGAGATCCTCCGATCAGCTTCCTTCAGAATAACCAGTACTGAAACTAAAACCAATGACATCATCTGATCAGAGTTTTTCTTCAGAATAACCAATGACATCATCTGATCAGAGTTCTCCTTCAGAATAACCAATGACATCATCTGATCAGAGTTCTCCTTCAGAATAACCAATGATATCATCTGATCAGAGTTCTCCTTCAGAATAACCAATGACATCATCTGATCAGAGTTCTTCTTCAGAATAACCAATGATATCATCTGATCAGAGTTCTCCTTCAGAACAACCAATGACATCATCTGATCAGAGTTCTCCTTCAGAATAACCAATGACATCATCTGATCAGAGTTCTCCTTCAGAATAACCAATGACATCATCTGATCAGAGTTCTTCTTCAGAATAACCAATGATATCATCTGATCAGAGTTCTCCTTCAGAACAACCAATGACATCATCTGATCAGAGTTCTCCTTCAGAATAACCAATGACATCATCTGATCAGAGTTCTCCTTCAGAATAACCAATGACATCATCTGATCAGAGTTCTCCTTCAGAATAACCAATGACATCATCTGATCAGAGTTCTCCTTCAGAATAACCAATGACATCATCTGATCAGAGTTTTCCTTCAGAATAACCAGTACTGAAACTAAAACCAATGAAATCATCTGATCAGCTTCCTTCAGAATAACCAATGAGATCATCTGATCAGAGTTCTCCTTCAGAATAACCAATGAGATCATCTGATCAGAGTTCTCCTTCAGAATAACCAGTACTGAAACTAAAACCAATGAGATCCTCCGATCAGCTTCCTTCAGAATAACCAGTACTGAAACTAAAACCAATGACATCATCTGATCAGAGTTTTTCTTCAGAATAACCAATGACATCATCTGATCAGAGTTCTCCTTCAGAATAACCAATGACATCATCTGATCAGAGTTCTCCTTCAGAATAACCAATGATATCATCTGATCAGAGTTCTCCTTCAGAATAACCAATGACATCATCTGATCAGAGTTCTTCTTCAGAATAACCAATGATATCATCTGATCAGAGTTCTCCTTCAGAACAACCAATGACATCATCTGATCAGAGTTCTCCTTCAGAATAACCAATGACATCATCTGATCAGAGTTCTCCTTCAGAATAACCAATGACATCATCTGATCAGAGTTCTCCTTCAGAATAACCAATGACATCATCTGATCAGAGTTCTCCTTCAGAATAACCAATGACATCATCTGATCAGAGTTTTCCTTCAGAATAACCAATGAGATCATTGGAATCAGAGTTTTTCTTCAACCTGTGCTCTAATATTAGTCACTAAGTCAGATAATAAACTGTAAGGTGATGTCTGGTGTCTGGTTGGCCTCATTTGCACCTGAGAGGCGCAGAGGTCTAAGACACTACATCTCAGTGCAGGACTCGTCACTGCAGTACCTGGTTCGAATCCAGGCTGCATCACACCCGGCCGTAGTTGGGAGTCCCCGCACAAACGGCTCAGGTTTGGGTAGGCCGTCATCGTAAAAAAATAATTTGTTCTTAACTGACTTGCCTAGTTTAGTAAATACAAAAAAGAAAGCCTAACCTAATAACCCAGACAATATCACATTCATTGGTCAATATGCATGTCCCAAGACAATATTGTGTCTCAACACACTCTCTAGCCAGACTTATTGTATCTCAACAACAAACTCTCTAGCCAGACTTATGACAGTATTGTATCTCAACAAACTCTCTAGCCAGACTTATGACAGTATTGTATCTCAACAACAGACTCCCTGGCCAGACATTATGTAGGCTATTATGAAGTCATTATGTAGGTTAGTAGGTGTTATGAAGTCATTATGTAGGTTAGTAGGTGGTATGAAGTCATTTTGTAGGTTAGTAGGTGGTATGAAGTCATTATGTAGGTTAGTAGGTGGTATGAAGTCATTATGTAGGTTAGTAGGTGGTATGAAGTCATTATGTAGGTTAGTAGGTGGTATGAAGTCATTATGTAGGTTAGTAGGTGGTATGAAGTCATTATGTAGGTTAGTAGGTGGTATGAAGTCATTATGTAGGTTAGTAGGTGGTATGAAGTCATAATGTAGGTTAGTAGGTGGTATGAAGTCATTATGTAGGTTAGTAGGTGTTATGAAGTCATTATGTAGGTTAGTAGGTGGTATGAAGTCATTATGTAGGTTAGTAGGTGTTATGAAGTCATTATGTAGGTTAGTAGGTGGTATGAAGTCATTATGTAGGTTAGTAGGCGGTATGAAGTCATTATGTAGGTTAGTAGGTGGTATGAAGTCATTATGTAGGTTAGTAGGTGGTATGAAGTCATTATGTAGGTTAGTAGGTGGTATGAAGTCATTATGTAGGTTAGTAGGTGGTATGAAGTCATTATGTAGGTTAGTAGGTGGTATGAAGTCATTATGTAGGTTAGTAGGTGGTATGAAGTCATTATGTAGGTTAGTAGGTGGTATGAAGTCATAATGTAGGTTAGTAGGTGGTATGAAGTCATTATGTAGGTTAGTAGGTGGTATGAAGTCATTATGTAGGTTAGTAGGTGGTATGAAGTCATTATGTAGGTTAGTAGGTGGTATGAAGTCATTATGTAGGTTAGTAGGTGGTATGAAGTCATTATGTAGGTTAGTAGGTGGTATGAAGTCATTATGTAGGTTAGTAGGTGGTATGAAGTCATTATGTAGGTTAGTAGGTGGTATGAAGCCATTATGTAGGTTAGTAGGTGGTATGAAGTCATTATGTAGGTTAGTAGGTGGTATGAAGTCATTATGTAGGTTAGTAGGTGGTATGAAGTCATTATGTAGGTTAGTAGGTGGTATGAAGTCATTATGTAGGTTAGTAGGTGGTATGAAGTCATTATGTAGGTTAGTAGGTGTTATGAAGTCATTATGTAGGTTAGTAGGTGGTATGAAGTCATTATGTAGGTTAGTAGGTGGTATGAAGTCATTATGTAGGTTAGTAGGTGGTATGAAGTCATTATGTAGGTTAGTAGGTGGTATGAAGTCATTATGTAGGTTAGTAGGTGGTATGAAGTCATTATGTAGGTTAGTAGGTGGTATGAAGTCATTATGTAGGTTAGTAGGTGGTATGAAGTCATTATGTAGGTTAGTAGGTGGTATGAAGTCATTATGTAGGTTAGTAGGTGGTATGAAGTCATTATGTAGGTTAGTAGGTGGTATGATAGGGCAGTCAAATGATTGTGGTCACCATAATAGCTGTTCGAATAGCATTTTATTGTATAAAAAAAATGTTTTTTTGACGTACATTTTCTCCAATCCTACGCCTCCTCTCATTTTATTGACGTACATTTTCTCCAATCCCCCGCCTCCTCTCATTTTATTGATGCACATTTTCTCCAATCCCCCGCCTCCTCTCATTTTATTGATGTCCATTTTCTCCAATCCCCCGCCTCCTCTCATTTTATTGATGCACATTTTCTCCAATCCCCCGCCTCCTCTCATTTTATTGATGTCCATTTTCTCCAATCCCCCGCCTCTGACTGCATGTGCTGCCATAGAAATATAATGAATAGAATGGGAATCCTCATTCAGGAGCAAAAAGCAGGAAGTAAAATACGAGCCATGTGATTTGTTGATTCAACTCAACTGACATTACCAAAAAAACTCCATAAGGGTGGTATGAGGGCCCGACGTCCACAGGTGGGGGTTGTGACAACACTGTGCAGGACGTTTGGCATTTGCCAGAGAACACCAAGATTGGCAAATTCACCACTGGCGCCCTGTGCTCTTCACAGATGAAAGCAGGTTCACACTGAGCACATGTGACAGACGTGACAGAGTCTGGAGACGCCGTGGAGAACGTTCTGCTGCCTGCAACATCCTCCAGCATGACCGGTTTGGCGGAGGGTCAGTTATGGTGTGGGGTGGCATTTCTTTGGGGGGCCGCACAGCCCTCCATGTGCTTGCCAGAGGTAGCCTGACTGCCATTAGGTACCGAGATGAGATCCTCAGACGCCTTGTGAGACCATATGCTGGTGCGGTTGGCCCTGGGTTCCTCCTAATGCAAGACAATGGTAGACCTCATGTGGCTGGAGTGTGTCAGCAGTTCCTGCAAGAGGAAGTTAGTAGGTAATAGTACCAGCCCCTGGTCATGAAGTCATTAGGTCAGTTAGTAGGTAATTGTATAGGTCAGTTAGTAGGTAATTGAACCCCTAGTCATGAAGTCATTAGGTCAGTTAGTAGGTAATAGTACCAGCCCCTGGTCATGAAGTCATTAGGTCAGTTAGTAGGTAATTGTATAGGTCAGTTAGTAGGTAATTGAACCAGCCCCTAGTCATGAAGTCATTAGGTCAGTTAGTAGGTAATTGTACCAGCCCCTAGTCATGAAGTCATTAGGTCAGTTAGTAGGTAATTGTACCAGCCCCTAGTCATGAAGTCATTAGGTCAGTTAGTAGGTAACTGTACCAGCCCCTAGTCATTAGGTCAGTTAGTAGGTAATAGTACCAGCCCCTGGTCATGAAGTCATTAGGTCAGTTAGTAGGTAATTGTATAGGTCAGTTAGTAGGTAATTGAACCCCTAGTCATGAAGTCATTAGGTCAGTTAGTAGGTAATTGTATAGGTCAGTTAGTAGGTAATTGAACCAGCCCCTAGTCATGAAGTCATTAGGTCAGTTAGTAGGTAATTGTACCAGCCCCTAGTCATGAAGTCATTAGGTCAGTTAGTAGGTAATTGTACCAGCCCCTAGTCATGAAGTCATTAGGTCAGTTAGTAGGTAACTGTACCAGCCCCTAGTCATTAGGTCAGTTAGTAGGTAATTGAACCAGCCCCTAGTCATGAAGTCATTAGGTCAGTTAGTAGGTAATAGTACCAGCCCCTAGTCATGAAGTCATTAGGTCAGTTAGTAGGTAATTGTACCAGCCCCTGGTCATGAAGTCATTAGGTCAGTTAGTAGGTAATTGTACCAGCCCCTAGTCATGAAGTCATTAGGTCAGTTAGTAGGTAATTGTACCAGCCCCTAGTCATGAAGTCATTAGGTCAGTTAGTAGGTAATTGTACCAGCCCCTGGTCATGAAGTCATTAGGTCAGTTAGTAGGTAATTGTACCAGCCCCTAGTCATGAAGTCATTAGGTCAGTTAGTAGGTAATAGAACCAGCCCCTAGTCATGAAGTCATTAGGTCAGTTAGTAGGTAATTGTACCAGCCCCTAGTCATGAAGTCATTAGGTCAGTTAGTAGGTAATTGTACCAGCCCCTAGTCATGAAGTCATTAGGTCAGTTAGTAGGTAATTGTACCAGCCCCTAGTCATGAAGTCATTAGGTCAGTTAGTAGGTAATTGTACCAGCCCCTAGTCATGAAGTCATTAGGTCAGTTAGTGGGTAATTGTACCAGCCCCTAGTCATGAAGTCATTAGGTCAGTTAGTAGGTAACTGTACCAGCCCCTAGTCATTAGGTCAGTTATACCCCCTAGTCATGAAGTCATTAGGTCAGTTAG
Source organism: Oncorhynchus mykiss (assembly GCF_013265735.2). NCBI lineage: Eukaryota > Metazoa > Chordata > Actinopteri > Salmoniformes > Salmonidae > Oncorhynchus > Oncorhynchus mykiss. The sequence goes on along the minus strand of NW_023493673.1, from coordinate 636,105 downwards.
TAGGTAATAGTACCAGCCCCTAGTCATTAGGTCAGTTAGTAGGTAATTGTATAGGTCAGTTAGTAGGTAATTGAACCACCCCCTAGTCATGAAGTCATTAGGTCAGTTAGTAGGTAATTGTACCAGCCCCTAGTCATGAAGTCATTAGGTCAGTTAGTAGGTAATTGAACCACCCCCTAGTCATGAAGTCATTAGGTCAGTTAGTAGGTAATTGTACCAGCCCCTAGTCATGAAGTCATTAGGTCAGTTAGTAGGTAATTGAACCAGCCCCTAGTCATGAAGTCATTAGGTCAGGTATACCCCCTAGTCATGAAGTCATTAGGTCAGTTAGTAGGTAATTGTACCAGCCCCTGGTCATGAAGTCATTAGGTCAGTTAGTAGGTAATTGTATAGGTCAGTTAGTAGGTAATTGAACCAGCCCCTAGTCATGAAGTCATTAGGTCAGTTAGTAGGTAACTGTACCAGCCCCTGGTCATGAAGTCATTAGGTCAGTTAGTAGGTAATTGTACCAGCCCCTAGTCATGAAGTCATTAGGTCAGTTAGTAGGTAACAGTACCAGCCCCTAGTCATGAAGTCATTAGGTCAGTTAGTAGGTAACTGTACCAGCCCCTAGTCATGAAGTCATTAGGTCAGTTAGTAGGTAATAGTACCAGCCCCTAGTCATGAAGTCATTAGGTCAGTTAGTAGGTAATTGTACCAGCCCCTAGTCATGAAGTCATTAGGTCAGTTAGTAGGTAATTGTACCAGCCCCTAGTCATGAAGTCATTAGGTCAGTTAGTAGGTAATAGTACCAGCCCCTAGTCATGAAGTCATTAGGTCAGTTAGTAGGTAATTGTACCAGCCCCTAGTCATGAAGTCATTAGGTCAGTTAGTAGGTAATTGAACCAGCCCCTAGTCATGAAGTCATTAGGTCAGTTATACCCCCTGGTCATGAAGTCATTAGGTCAGTTAGTAGGTAATAGTACCAGCCCCTAGTCATGAAGTCATTAGGTCAGTTAGTAGGTAATTGTATAGGTCAGTTAGTAGGTAATTGAACCAGCCCCTAGTCATGAAGTCATTAGGTCAGTTAGTAGGTAATTGAACCAGCCCCTAGTCATGAAGTCATTAGGTCAGTTAGTAGGTAATTGAACCAGCCCCTAGTCATGAAGTCATTAGGTCAGTTAGTAGGTAATAGTACCAGCCCCTAGTCATTAGGTCAGTTAGTAGGTAATTGAACCAGCCCCTAGTCATGAAGTCATTAGGTCAGTTAGTAGGTAACTGTACCAGCCCCTAGTCATGAAGTCATTAGGTCAGTTAGTAGGTAATTGAACCAGCCCCTAGTCATGAAGTCATTAGGTCAGTTATAGCCCCTAGTCATGAAGTCATTAGGTCAGTTATACCCCCTAGTCATGAAGTCATTAGGTCAGTTAGTAGGTAATTGTACCAGCCCCTAGTCATGAAGTCATTAGGTCAGTTAGTAGGTAATAGTACCAGCCCCTAGTCATGAAGTCATTAGGTCAGTTATACCCCCTAGTCATGAAGTCATTAGGTCAGTTATACCCCCTAGTCATGAAGTCATTAGGTCAGTTATACCCCCTAGTCATGAAGTCATTAGGTCAGTTATACCCCCTAGTCATGAAGTCATTAGGTCAGTTAGTAGGTAATTGTACCAGCCCCTAGTCATGAAGTCATTAGGTCAGTTAGTAGGTAATTGTACCAGCCCCTAGTCTTGAAGTCATTAGGTCAGTTAGTAGGTAATTGTATAGGTCAGTTAGTAGGTAATTGAACCAGCCCCTAGTCATGAAGTCATTAGGTCAGTTAGTAGGTAACTGTACCAGCCCCTAGTCATGAAGTCATTAGGTCAGTTAGTAGGTAATTGTACCAGCCCCTAGTCATGAAGTCATTAGGTCAGTTAGTAGGTAATTGTATAGGTCAGTTAGTAGGTAATTGAACCAGCCCCTAGTCATGAAGTCATTAGGTCAGTTAGTAGGTAACTGTACCAGCCCCTAGTCATGAAGTCATTAGGTCAGTTAGTAGGTAATTGAACCAGCCCCTAGTCATGAAGTCATTAGGTCAGTTAGTAGGTAATTGAACCAGCCCCTAGTCATGAAGTCATTAGGTCAGTTAGTAGGTAATTGTATAGGTCAGTTAGTAGGTAATTGAACCAGCCCCTAGTCATGAAGTCATTAGGTCAGTTAGTAGGTAATTGAACCAGCCCCTAGTCATGAAGTCATTAGGTCAGTTAGTAGGTAATAGAACCAGCCCCTAGTCATGAAGTCATTAGGTCAGTTAGTAGGTAATTGTACCAGCCCCTAGTCATGAAGTCATTAGGTCAGTTAGTAGGTAATTGAACCAGCCCCTAGTCATGAAGTCATTAGGTCAGTTAGTAGGTAATTGTATAGGTCAGTTAGTAGGTAATTGTATAGGTCAGTTAGTAGGTAATTGAACCAGCCCCTAGTCATGAAGTCATTAGGTCAGTTAGTAGGTAATTGTATAGGTCAGTTAGTAGGTAATTGAACCAGCCCCTAGTCATGAAGTCATTAGGTCAGTTAGTAGGTAATTGTACCAGCCCCTAGTCATGAAGTCATTAGGTCAGTTAGTAGGTAATTGAACCAGCCCCTAGTCATGAAGTCATTAGGTCAGTTAGTAGGTAATTGTATAGGTCAGTTAGTAGGTAATTGAACCAGCCCCTAGTCATGAAGTCATTAGGTCAGTTATACCCCCTAGTCATGAAGTCATTAGGTCAGTTATACCCCCTAGTCATGAAGTCATTAGGTCAGTTAGTAGGTAACTGTACCAGCCCCTAGTCATGAAGTCATTAGGTCAGTTAGTAGGTAATTGTATAGGTCAGTTAGTAGGTAATTGAACCAGCCCCTAGTCATGAAGTCATTAGGTCAGTTAGTAGGTAACTGTACCAGCCCCTAGTCATGAAGTCATTAGGTCAGTTAGTAGGTAATTGAACCAGCCCCTAGTCATGAAGTCATTAGGTCAGTTAGTAGGTAATTGAACCAGCCCCTAGTCATGAAGTCATTAGGTCAGTTAGTAGGTAATTGTATAGGTCAGTTAGTAGGTAATTGAACCAGCCCCTAGTCATGAAGTCATTAGGTCAGTTAGTAGGTAATTGAACCAGCCCCTAGTCATGAAGTCATTAGGTCAGTTAGTAGGTAATAGAACCAGCCCCTAGTCATGAAGTCATTAGGTCAGTTAGTAGGTAATTGTACCAGCCCCTAGTCATGAAGTCATTAGGTCAGTTAGTAGGTAATTGAACCAGCCCCTAGTCATGAAGTCATTAGGTCAGTTAGTAGGTAATTGTATAGGTCAGTTAGTAGGTAATTGTATAGGTCAGTTAGTAGGTAATTGAACCAGCCCCTAGTCATGAAGTCATTAGGTCAGTTAGTAGGTAATTGTATAGGTCAGTTAGTAGGTAATTGAACCAGCCCCTAGTCATGAAGTCATTAGGTCAGTTAGTAGGTAATTGTACCAGCCCCTAGTCATGAAGTCATTAGGTCAGTTAGTAGGTAATTGAACCAGCCCCTAGTCATGAAGTCATTAGGTCAGTTAGTAGGTAATTGTATAGGTCAGTTAGTAGGTAATTGAACCAGCCCCTAGTCATGAAGTCATTAGGTCAGTTATACCCCCTAGTCATGAAGTCATTAGGTCAGTTATACCCCCTAGTCATGAAGTCATTAGGTCAGTTAGTAGGTAACTGTACCAGCCCCTAGTCATGAAGTCATTAGGTCAGTTAGTAGGTAATTGAACCAGCCCCTAGTCATGAAGTCATTAGGTCAGTTAGTAGGTAATTGTACCAGCCCCTAGTCATGAAGTCATTAGGTCAGTTAGTAGGTAATTGTACCAGCCCCTAGTCATGAAGTCATTAGGTCAGTTAGTAGGTAACTGTACCAGCCCCTAGTCATGAAGTCATTAGGTCAGTTAGTAGGTAACTGTACCAGCCCCTAGTCATTAGGTCAGTTAGTAGGTAATTGTACCAGCCCCTAGTCATGAAGTCATTAGGTCAGTTAGTAGGTAATAGTACCAGCCCCTAGTCATGAAGTCATTAGGTCAGTTAGTAGGTAATTGTATAGGTCAGTTAGTAGGTAATTGAACCAGCCCCTAGTCATGAAGTCATTAGGTCAGTTAGTAGGTAATTGAACCAGCCCCTAGTCATGAAGTCATTAGGTCAGTTAGTAGGTAATAGTACCAGCCCCTAGTCATGAAGTCATTAGGTCAGTTAGTAGGTAATTGTACCAGCCCCTAGTCATGAAGTCATTAGGTCAGTTAGTAGGTAACTGTACCAGCCCCTAGTCATGAAGTCATTAGGTCAGTTAGTAGGTAATTGTACCAGCCCCTAGTCATGAAGTCATTAGGTCAGTTAGTAGGTAATTGTATAGGTCAGTTAGTAGGTAATTGTACCAGCCCCTAGTCATGAAGTCATTAGGTCAGTTAGTAGGTAATTGAACCAGCCCCTAGTCATGAAGTCATTAGGTCAGTTAGTAGGTAATTGTATAGGTCAGTTAGTAGGTAATTGAACCAGCCCCTAGTCATGAAGTCATTAGGTCAGTTAGTAGGTAATTGAACCAGCCCCTAGTCATGAAGTCATTAGGTCAGTTAGTAGGTAATAGAACCAGCCCCTAGTCATGAAGTCATTAGGTCAGTTAGTAGGTAACTGAACCAGCCCCTAGTCATGAAGTCATTAGGTCAGTTAGTAGGTAATTGTACCAGCCCCTAGTCATGAAGTCATTATGTCAGTTAGTAGGTAATTGTACCAGCCCCTAGTCATGAAGTCATTATGTCAGTTAGTAGGTAATTGTACCAGCCCCTGGTCATGAAGTCATTAGGTCAGTTAGTAGGTAATTGTACCAGCCCCTAGTCATGAAGTCATTAGGTCAGTTAGTAGGTAATTGAACCAGCCCCTAGTCATGAAGTCATTAGGTCAGTTAGTAGGTAACTGTACCAGCCCCTAGTCATGAAGTCATTAGGTCAGTTAGTAGGTAATTGTACCAGCCCCTAGTCATGAAGTCATTAGGTCAGTTAGTAGGTAACTGTACCAGCCCCTAGTCATGAAGTCATTAGGTCAGTTAGTAGGTAATTGAACCAGCCCCTAGTCATTAGGTCAGTTAGTAGGTAATTGAACCAGCCCTTAGTCATGAAGTCATTAGGTCAGTTAGTAGGTAATTGTACCAGCCCCTAGTCATTAGGTCAGTTAGTAGGTAATTGTACCAGCCCCTAGTCATGAAGTCATTAGGTCAGTTAGTAGGTAATTGAACCAGCCCCTAGTCATGAAGTCATTAGGTCAGTTATACCCCCTAGTCATGAAGTCATTAGGTCAGTTAGTAGGTAATTGTACCACCCCCTAGTCATGAAGTCATTAGGTCAGTTAGTAGGTAATTGTACCAGCCCCTAGTCATGAAGTCATTAGGTCAGTTAGTAGGTAACTGTACCAGCCCCTAGTCATGAAGTCATTAGGTCAGTTAGTAGGTAACTGTACCAGCCCCTAGTCATGAAGTCATTAGGTCAGTTAGTAGGTAATTGAACCAGCCCCTAGTCATGAAGTCATTAGGTCAGTTAGTAGGTAACTGTACCAGCCCCTAGTCATGAAGTCATTAGGTCAGTTAGTAGGTAATTGAACCAGCCCCTAGTCATGAAGTCATTAGGTCAGTTAGTAGGTAATAGTACCAGCCCCTAGTCATTAGGTCAGTTAGTAGGTAATAGTACCAGCCCCTAGTCATTAGGTCAGTTAGTAGGTAATTGAACCAGCCCCTAGTCATGAAGTCATTAGGTCAGTTAGTAGGTAACTGTACCAGCCACTAGTCATGAAGTCATTAGGTCAGTTAGTAGGTAACTGTACCAGCCCCTAGTCATGAAGTCATTAGGTCAGTTAGTAGGTAATTGTACCAGCCCCTAGTCATGAAGTCATTAGGTCAGTTATACCCCCTAGTCATGAAGTCATTAGGTCAGTTAGTAGGTAACTGTACCAGCCCCTAGTCATTAGGTCAGTTAGTAGGTAATAGTACCAGCCCCTGGTCATGAAGTCATTAGGTCAGTTAGTAGGTAACAGTACCAGCCCCTAGTCATGAAGTCATTAGGTCAGTTAGTAGGTAACTGTACCAGCCCCTAGTCATTAGGTCAGTTATACCCCCTAGTCATGAAGTCATTAGGTCAGTTAGTAGGTAATTGTACCAGCCCCTAGTCATGAAGTCATTAGGTCAGTTAGTAGGTAACTGTACCAGCCCCTAGTCATGAAGTCATTAGGTCAGTTAGTAGGTAATTGTATAGGTCAGTTAGTAGGTAATTGTATAGGTCAGTTAGTAGGTAATTGTATAGGTCAGTTAGTAGGTAATTGTATAGGTCAGTTAGTAGGTAATTGTACCAGCCCCTAGTCATGAAGTCATTAGGTCAGTTAGTAGGTAATTGAACCAGCCCCTAGTCATGAAGTCATTAGGTCAGTTAGTAGGTAATAGTACCAGCCCCTAGTCATTAGGTCAGTTAGTAGGTAATAGTACCAGCCCCTAGTCATTAGGTCAGTTAGTAGGTAATTGAACCAGCCCCTAGTCATGAAGTCATTAGGTCAGTTAGTAGGTAACTGTACCAGCCCCTAGTCATGAAGTCATTAGGTCAGTTAGTAGGTAACTGTACCAGCCCCTAGTCATGAAGTCATTAGGTCAGTTAGTAGGTAATTGTACCAGCCCCTAGTCATGAAGTCATTAGGTCAGTTATACCCCCTAGTCATGAAGTCATTAGGTCAGTTAGTAGGTAATAGTACCAGCCCCTGGTCATGAAGTCATTAGGTCAGTTAGTAGGTAATAGTACCAGCCCCTAGTCATGAAGTCATTAGGTCAGTTAGTAGGTAACTGTACCAGCCCCTAGTCATGAAGTCATTAGGTCAGTTAGTAGGTAATTGTACCAGCCCCTGGTCATGAAGTCATTAGGTCAGTTAGTAGGTAATTGTACCAGCCCCTGGTCATGAAGTCATTAGGTCAGTTAGTAGGTAACTGTACCAGCCCCTGGTCATGAAGTCATTAGGTCAGTTAGTAGGTAACTGTACCAGCCCCTGGTCATGAAGTCATTAGGTCAGTTAGTAGGTAACTGTACCAGCCCCTAGTCATTAGGTCAGTTAGTAGGTAATTGTACCAGCCCCTAGTCATGAAGTCATTAGGTCAGTTAGTAGGTAATTGAACCAGCCCCTAGTCATGAAGTCATTAGGTCAGTTAGTAGGTAATTGTATAGGTCAGTTAGTAGGTAATTGAACCAGCCCCTAGTCATGAAGTCATTAGGTCAGTTAGTAGGTAATTGAACCAGCCCCTAGTCATGAAGTCATTAGGTCAGTTATACCCCCTAGTCATGAAGCCAGTAAGGTCAGTTAGTAGGTAATTGTATAGGTCAGTTAGTAGGTAATTGAACCAGCCCCTAGTCATGAAGTCATTAGGTCAGTTAGTAGGTAATTGAACCAGCCCCTAGTCATGAAGTCATTAGGTCAGTTAGTAGGTAATTGTATAGGTCAGTTAGTAGGTAATTGAACCAGCCCCTAGTCATGAAGTCATTAGGTCAGTTAGTAGGTAATTGAACCAGCCCCTAGTCATGAAGTCATTAGGTCAGTTAGTAGGTAACTGTACCAGCCCCTAGTCATGAAGTCATTAGGTCAGTTAGTAGGTAACTGTACCAGCCCCTAGTCATGAAGTCATTAGGTCAGTTAGTAGGTAATTGTACCAGCCCCTAGTCATGAAGTCATTAGGTCAGTTAGTAGGTAATTGTATAGGTCAGTTAGTAGGTAATTGTACCAGCCCCTAGTCATGAAGTCATTAGGTCAGTTATACCCCCTAGTCATGAAGTCATTAGGTCAGTTAGTAGGTAATTGTATAGGTCAGTTAGTAGGTAATTGAACCACCCCCTAGTCATGAAGTCATTAGGTCAGTTAGTAGGTAATTGAACCAGCCCCTAGTCATGAAGTCATTAGGTCAGTTAGTAGGTAATTGAACCAGCCCCTAGTCATGAAGTCATTAGGTCAGTTAGTAGGTAATAGTACCAGCCCCTAGTCATGAAGTCATTAGGTCAGTTAGTAGGTAATTGTATAGGTCAGTTAGTAGGTAACTGTACCAGCCCCTAGTCATGAAGTCATTAGGTCAGTTAGTAGGTAATTGTACCAGCCCCTAGTCATGAAGTCATTAGGTCAGTTAGTAGGTAACTGTACCAGCCCCTAGTCATTAGGTCAGTTAGTAGGTAACTGTACCAGCCCCTGGTCATGAAGTCATTAGGTCAGTTAGTAGGTAATTGTACCAGCCCCTGGTCATGAAGTCATTAGGTCAGTTAGTAGGTAACTGTACCAGCCCCTGGTCATGAAGTCATTAGGTCAGTTAGTAGGTAACTGTACCAGCCCCTGGTCATGAAGTCATTAGGTCAGTTAGTAGGTAACTGTACCAGCCCCTAGTCATTAGGTCAGTTAGTAGGTAATTGTACCAGCCACTAGTCATGAAGTCATTAGGTCAGTTAGTAGGTAACTGTACCAGCCCCTGGTCATGAAGTCATTAGGTCAGTTAGTAGGTAATTGTACCAGCCCCTAGTCATGAAGTCATTAGGTCAGTTAGTAGGTAATTGAACCAGCCCCTAGTCATGAAGTCATTAGGTCAGTTAGTAGGTAATTGAACCAGCCCCTAGTCATGAAGTCATTAGGTCAGTTATACCCCCTAGTCATGAAGTCATTAGGTCAGTTAGTAGGTAATTGTATAGGTCAGTTAGTAGGTAATTGAACCAGCCCCTAGTCATGAAGTCATTAGGTCAGTTAGTAGGTAATTGAACCAGCCCCTAGTCATGAAGTCATTAGGTCAGTTAGTAGGTAATTGTATAGGTCAGTTAGTAGGTAATTGAACCAGCCCCTAGTCATGAAGTCATTAGGTCAGTTAGTAGGTAATTGAACCAGCCCCTAGTCATGAAGTCATTAGGTCAGTTAGTAGGTAACTGTACCAGCCCCTAGTCATGAAGTCATTAGGTCAGTTAGTAGGTAACTGTACCAGCCCCTAGTCATGAAGTCATTAGGTCAGTTAGTAGGTAATTGTACCAGCCCCTAGTCATGAAGTCATTAGGTCAGTTAGTAGGTAATTGAACCAGCCCCTAGTCATGAAGTCATTAGGTCAGTTAGTAGGTAATTGAACCAGCCCCTAGTCATGAAGTCATTAGGTCAGTTATACCCCCTAGTCATGAAGTCATTAGGTCAGTTAGTAGGTAATTGTATAGGTCAGTTAGTAGGTAATTGAACCAGCCCCTAGTCATGAAGTCATTAGGTCAGTTAGTAGGTAATTGAACCAGCCCCTAGTCATGAAGTCATTAGGTCAGTTAGTAGGTAATTGTATAGGTCAGTTAGTAGGTAATTGAACCAGCCCCTAGTCATGAAGTCATTAGGTCAGTTAGTAGGTAATTGAACCAGCCCCTAGTCATGAAGTCATTAGGTCAGTTAGTAGGTAACTGTACCAGCCCCTAGTCATTAGGTCAGTTAGTAGGTAACTGTACCAGCCCCTGGTCATGAAGTCATTAGGTCAGTTAGTAGGTAATTGTACCAGCCCCTGGTCATGAAGTCATTAGGTCAGTTAGTAGGTAACTGTACCAGCCCCTGGTCATGAAGTCATTAGGTCAGTTAGTAGGTAACTGTACCAGCCCCTGGTCATGAAGTCATTAGGTCAGTTAGTAGGTAACTGTACCAGCCCCTAGTCATTAGGTCAGTTAGTAGGTAATTGTACCAGCCACTAGTCATGAAGTCATTAGGTCAGTTAGTAGGTAACTGTACCAGCCCCTGGTCATGAAGTCATTAGGTCAGTTAGTAGGTAATTGTACCAGCCCCTAGTCATGAAGTCATTAGGTCAGTTAGTAGGTAATTGAACCAGCCCCTAGTCATGAAGTCATTAGGTCAGTTAGTAGGTAATTGAACCAGCCCCTAGTCATGAAGTCATTAGGTCAGTTATACCCCCTAGTCATGAAGTCATTAGGTCAGTTAGTAGGTAATTGTATAGGTCAGTTAGTAGGTAATTGAACCAGCCCCTAGTCATGAAGTCATTAGGTCAGTTAGTAGGTAATTGAACCAGCCCCTAGTCATGAAGTCATTAGGTCAGTTAGTAGGTAATTGTATAGGTCAGTTAGTAGGTAATTGAACCAGCCCCTAGTCATGAAGTCATTAGGTCAGTTAGTAGGTAATTGAACCAGCCCCTAGTCATGAAGTCATTAGGTCAGTTAGTAGGTAACTGTACCAGCCCCTAGTCATGAAGTCATTAGGTCAGTTAGTAGGTAACTGTACCAGCCCCTAGTCATGAAGTCATTAGGTCAGTTAGTAGGTAATTGTACCAGCCCCTAGTCATGAAGTCATTAGGTCAGTTAGTAGGTAATTGTATAGGTCAGTTAGTAGGTAATTGTACCAGCCCCTAGTCATGAAGTCATTAGGTCAGTTATACCCCCTAGTCATGAAGTCATTAGGTCAGTTAGTAGGTAATTGTATAGGTCAGTTAGTAGGTAATTGAACCACCCCCTAGTCATGAAGTCATTAGGTCAGTTAGTAGGTAATTGAACCAGCCCCTAGTCATGAAGTCATTAGGTCAGTTAGTAGGTAATTGAACCAGCCCCTAGTCATGAAGTCATTAGGTCAGTTAGTAGGTAATAGTACCAGCCCCTAGTCATGAAGTCATTAGGTCAGTTAGTAGGTAATTGTATAGGTCAGTTAGTAGGTAACTGTACCAGCCCCTAGTCATGAAGTCATTAGGTCAGTTAGTAGGTAATTGTACCAGCCCCTAGTCATGAAGTCATTAGGTCAGTTAGTAGGTAACTGTACCAGCCCCTAGTCATTAGGTCAGTTAGTAGGTAACTGTACCAGCCCCTAGTCATGAAGTCATTAGGTCAGTTAGTAGGTAACTGTACCAGCCCCTAGTCATGAAGTCATTAGGTCAGTTAGTAGGTAACTGTACCAGCCCCTAGTCATTAGGTCAGTTAGTAGGTAACTGTACCAGCCCCTAGTCATTAGGTCAGTTAGTAGGTAATAGAACCAGCCCCTGGTCATGAAGTCATTAGGTCAGTTAGTAGGTAATTGAACCAGCCCCTAGTCATGAAGTCATTAGGTCAGTTAGTAGGTAATAGTACCAGCCCCTAGTCATGAAGTCATTAGGTCAGTTAGTAGGTAATAGTACCAGCCCCTAGTCATTAGGTCAGTTAGTAGGTAATAGTACCAGCCCCTAGTCATGAAGTCATTAGGTCAGTTAGTAGGTAATTGTACCAGCCCCTAGTCATGAAGTCATTAGGTCAGTTAGTAGGTAATAGTACCAGCCCCTAGTCATTAGGTCAGTTAGTAGGTAATTGAACCAGCCCCTAGTCATGAAGTCATTAGGTCAGTTAGTAGGTAATTGTATAGGTCAGTTAGTAGGTAATTGAACCAGCCCCTAGTCATGAAGTCATTAGGTCAGTTAGTAGGTAATAGTACCAGCCCCTAGTCATGAAGTCATTAGGTCAGTTAGTAGGTAATAGTACCAGCCCCTAGTCATTAGGTCAGTTAGTAGGTAATAGTACCAGCCCCTAGTCATTAGGTCAGTTAGTAGGTAATTGAACCAGCCCCTAGTCATGAAGTCATTAGGTCAGTTAGTAGGTAATTGTACCAGCCCCTAGTCATGAAGTCATTAGGTCAGTTAGTAGGTAATTGTACCAGCCCCTAGTCATGAAGTCATTAGGTCAGTTAGTAGGTACCCCTTCAAGGTGTTAGCCAACTTTGTCTCAACAACGACTCAAGACATTATTGTATCTGAACAACAACAAACTCCCTAGCCGGATAGAGACAGACATCGGACCATAGAGGGGGAGGGGAGAGGTTAGCCGACCTAATGTTCACCAGCAAGGTCAAATAATAAACTGTGATCTGATGCCTGATTAATATTTTCTTTTGATATATATTGACTGTGCCTCAGAGAGGACAGTAAATGTGTTTATCACAGAGCCCTCACCCAGTCAACATCAGTCATTGGTCAATATGCACGTCCCAAGGCATTATTATTTGTGTCTCAATAACAAACTCCATAATCGGACAGAGACATCTGCCGTAGAGAGAGAGAGACATCAGAGAGAGAGAGACATCAGAGAGAGAGAGACATCAGAGAGAGAGAGAGAGAGAGAGAGAGAGAGAGGACAATAAATGTATTCATCACTAAGTTAGATGAGCTGTGAGGTGGTGAGAGAGTTGACAGCCCTCACAGAGCCCTCACCCAGTCAACATCAGTCATTGGTCAATATGCAAGTCCCAAGACAATATTATTTGTGTCTCAACAACAGACCGTCTGACTGTGGACAGAGGGGAGAAGAAATCAGAGCCAAGGTCAGACTGTCACAGTGTTGTGCTCATGTTATGTCAAGGCTATTTTTAACTTCCTGCTAGGATGGATGGGTGGCTGCTTGGTCCAGCAGAGCAGTCAGCACTAACCAGGTTTAAAGAAGCATCAGTGAGTTATGTTTACATGAATATTAATAATTTATTTTATTTAAAAAAAGTTTTTGTTCCTAACTGACTTATTTTCAATGACGGCCTATCGGGGAACAGTGGGTTCAGGGGCAGAATGACAGATTTATACCTTGTCAGCTCGGGGATTTGAACTTGCAACCTTCCGGTTACTAGTCCAACGCTCTAACCACTAGGCTACCCTGCCGCCTCTACACTCTAACCACTAGGCTACCCTGCCGCCTCTACACTCTAACCACTAGGCTACCCTGCCGCCCCGGATATGAAACTGATTAAAATGGCAGAAGGCCGAGTGTGCCAGTCACGTAGACACCTTTCTCTGCTGATCTTAAACGTGTGAACGGGTCATATTTGAAGTAAGCGATACGCTGATTAAAAACACCTGGTTTTCTGAGCAATGTTTTTGAATTATTAGGACATAAAGTGGCAAGGAAAAGTATGTGAACCTTTCGGAAATACCTGGATTTCTGCATAAATTGGGTCATAAAATTTGATCTGATCTTCATCTAGGTCACAATAATAGACAAACACAGTCTGCTTTAAACTAATAACACACAAACAATTATACGTGTTCATGTCTTTATGGAACACAGCGTGTCAACATTCACAGTACAGGGTGGGAAAAGTAGGTGAACCCTTGGGTTTAATAACTGGTTGACCCTCCTTTGGCAGCAATAACCTCAACCAAACGTTTTCTCTAGTTGTGGATCAGACCTGCACAACGGTCAGGAGGAATTTTGGACCATTCCTCTTTACAAAACTGTTTCAGTTCTGCAATATTCTTGGGATGTCTGGTGTGAACTGCTCTCTTGAGGTCATGCCACAGCATCTCAATCGGGTTGAGGTCAGGAGTCCTACTGGGCCACTCCAGAAGGCATATTTTTCTTCTGTTGAAGCCACTCTGTTGTTGATTTACTTCTGTGTTTTGGGTCGTTGTCCTGTTGCGTCACCCAACTTCTGTTGCGCTTAAACTGGCGGATAGATAGCCTAACATTCTCCTGCAAAATATCTTGATAAACTTGGGAATTCATTTCTCCGTTGATGATAGCAAGCAGTCCAGGCCCTGAAGCAGTCCCAAACCATGATGCTCCCTCCACCATACTTTACAGTTGGGATGAGGTTGCTGTTGGTGTACTGTGACTTTTTTTCTCCCCCATGTGTGTTCCTTCCAAAAGACTCATCTGTAGTTCCATCTGTCCACGGAATATTCTGCCAGTAGCGCTGTGGAACATCCAGGTGCTCTTCTGCAAACTTCAGACGTGCAGCAATGGGTTTTTTGGACAGCAATGTCTTCTTCCGTGGTCCTCCCATGAACACCGTTCTTGTTTAGTGTTTTAGTCATCAACAGAGATGTTAGCATGTTCCAGAGATTTCTGTAAGTCTTTAGTTGACACTCTAGGATTCTTCTTAACCTCATTGAGCATTCTGCTCCTGTGCTCTTGCAGTCATCTTTTCAGCACGGCCACTCCTAGGGAGAGTAGCAACAGTGCTGAGCTTTCTCCATTTATAGACAATTTGTCTTAGCGTGGACTGATGAACGTCGAGGCTTTTAGAGATACTTTTGTAACCCTTTCCAGCTTTATGCAAGTTGACAATTCTTCATCTTAGGTCTTCTGAGATCTCTTCTGTTCGAGGCATGGGTCACATCAGGCAATGCTTCTTGTGAACAGCAAACTAACATTTTGTGAGTGTTTTTTTATAGGGCAAGGCAGCTCTAACCAACATCTCCAATCTCATCTCATTGATTGGGCTCCATGTTAACTGACTCCTGACTCCAATTAGCTTTTGGAGAAATCATTAGCCTAGGGGGGTTCACATACTTTTCCCAGCCTACACTGAATGTTTAAATGTTGTATTCAATATAGACAAGAAGGAGACCGTCCCCAAGGAGAGCCAGCTAGAGGAGGCTGTCCCTCTAGATCACACTCTGTCCCCAAGGAGAGAGAGGAGTTTCTGGACACACAGCCAGGGGAGGGAGGGAGACAGCCTCTCTGCTTCTCCCCGTCCGTCTCTTTCTCCCCGTCCGTCTCTTTCTCTTCGTCCGTCTCTTTCTCCCCGTCCGTCTCTTTCTCCCCGCCCGTCTCTTTCTCCCCGCCCGTCTCTTTCTCTTCGTCCGTCTCTTTCTCCCCGTCCGTCTCTTTCTCTTTCTCCCCGTCTCTTTCTCCCCGTCCGTCTCTTTCTTTCTCTCCGTCCGTCTCTCTTCTTTCTCCCCGTCCGTCTCTTTCTCTTTCTCTCCGTCCGTCTCTTTCTCTTCGTCCGTCTCTTTCTCTCCGTCCGTCTCTTTCTCTCCGTCCGTCTCTTTCTCTCCGTCCGTCCCTTTCTCTTCGTCCGTCCGTCTCTTTCTCTCCGTCCGTCTCCGTCTCTTTCTCCGTCCGTCTCCGTCTCTTTCTCCGTCCGTCTCCGTCTCTTTCTCCGTCCGTCTCCGTCTCTTTCTCCGTCCGTCTCCGTCTCTTTCTCCGTCCGTCTCCGTCTCTTTCTCCGTCCGTCTCCGTCTCTTTCTCCGTCCGTCTCCGTCTCTTTCTCCCCGTCCGTCTCCGTCTCTTTCTCCCCGTCCGTCTCTTTCTCCCCGTCCGTCTCTTTCTCCCCGTCCGTCTCTTTCTCCCCGTCCGTCTCTTTCTCCCCGTCCGTCTCTTTCTCCCCGTCCGTCTCTTTCTCTCCGTCCGTCTCTTTCTCTCCGTCCGTCTCCTGCTCACTCTGTCCCTCCCTCGGTCGCCACTCTCCCACTGGACCCAGACAGAGAGCAGACCTCTCCTCCTCTCTGTCACAGTCTGCTCCCCAGCCTTCCTCCTCTCTGTCACAGTCTGCTCCCCAGCCTAGCCAAAGTAGCTTTTCATCCTTACAGGCCTGAGGGAATACTTTCACTATCAGAGACTCTCCCAGAACAGCAAAGACAAACAGTCAGGGATTCAATGGGTCCAAGATTCCCTTCTAACTAAGCCCTTTCTTAATAATACTGTAGTTATGTGTGTGTTCATTATGTAACAATGCAGCTGCTGAGCCACTAACCGCAACACATCTATTTTCATTCTAGATAGTCATAAAACATATATATCTCTACTCAAGTGCATTCAATCTAGCCAAGACCTAGTAGTGCTTAGAGATAAACGCTCACAGCTTATATATCAAATGGTAGACCTATTGGCTACCTGGCTCTCTCCTCTGGCAACAGCCTGATTCATACTGGCACATGCACATGACGTGAACACAGGGACCCATGTGGGTCGCTCTCCAGGCGTGCGACCAGACATGACGTGAATACAGAGGCCCATGTGGGTCGCTCTCCAGGTGTACGGCCAGACATGAGGTGTACACAGAGGCAGATGTGGGTCGCTCTCCGGCGTGCAACCAGACGTGAGGTGTACACAGAGGCAGATGTGGGTCGCTCTCCGGCGTGCAACCAGATGTGTACACAGAGGCAGATGTGGGTCGCTCTCCGGCGTGCAACCAGACGTGTACACAGAGGCAGATGTGGGTCGCTCTCCAGGCGTACGACCAGACGTGAGGTGTACACAGAGGCCCATGTGGGTCGCTCTCCAGGCGTGCGACCAGACATGAACACAGAGGCCCATGTGGGTCGCTCTCCAGGCGTGCGACCAGACATGAACACAGAGGCCCATGTGGATCGCTCTCCAGGCGTGTGACCAGACATGACGTGAACACAGAGGCCCATGTGGGTCGCTCTCCAGGCGTGCGACCAGACATGAACACAGAGGCCCATGTGGGTCGCTCTCCAGGCGTGCGACCAGACATAAACACAGAGGCCCATGTGGGTCGCTCTCCAGGCGTGCGACCAGACATGACATTAACACAGAGGCCCATGTGGGTCGCTCTCCAGGCGTGCGACCAGACATGACGTGAACACAGAGGCCCATGTGGGTCGCTCTCCAGGCGTGCGACCAGACATGACGTGAACACAGAGGCCCATGTGGGTCGCTCTCCAGGCGTGCGACCAGACATGAACACAGAGGCCCATGTGGGTCGCTCTCCAGGCGTGCGACCAGACATGACGTGAACACAGAGGCCCATGTGGGTCGCTCTCCAGGCGTGCGACCAGACGTGTACACAGAGGCCCATGTGGGTCGCTCTCCAGGTGTGCGACCAGACATGACGTGAACACAGAGGCCCATGTGGGTCGCTCTCCAGGCGTGCAACCAGACGTGTACACAGAGGCCCATGTGGGTCGCTCTCCAGGCGTGCGACCAGACGTGAACACAGAGGCCCATGTGGGTCGCTCTCCAGGCGTGCGACCAGACATGACGTGAACACAGAGGCCCATGTGGGTCGCTCTCCAGGCGTGCGACCAGACATGACGTGAACACAGAGGCCCATGTGGGCCGCTCTCCAGGCGTGTGACCAGACATGAACACAGAGGCCCATGTGGGTCGCTCTCCAGGCGTGTGACCAGACATGAACACAGAGGCCCATGTGGGCCGCTCTCCAGGCGTGCGACCAGACATGACATGAACACAGAGGCCCATGTGGGTCGCTCTCCAGGCGTGCGACCAGACATGAACACAGAGGCCCATGTGGGCCGCTCTCCAGGCGTGCGACCAGACGTGTACACAGAGGCCCATGTGGGCCGCTCTCCAGGCGTGCGACCAGACATGACATGAACACAGAGGCCCATGTGGGTCTCTCTCCAGGCGTACGACCAGACATGAACACAGAGGCCCATGTGGGTCTCTCTCCAGGCGTACGACCAGACATGAACACAGAGGCCCATGTGGGTCTCTCTCCAGGCGTACGACCAGACATGAACACAGAGGCCCATGTGGGTCTCTCTCCAGGCGTACGACCAGACATGAACACAGAGGCCCATGTGGGTCTCTCTCCAGGCGTACGACCAGACATGAACACAGAGGCCCGTGTGGGTCTCTCTCCAGGCGTACGACCAGACATGAACACAGAGGCCCATGTGGGTCTCTCTCCAGGCGTACGACCAGACATGAACACAGAGGCCCATGTGGGTCTCTCTCCAGGCGTACGACCAGACATGAACACAGAGGCCCATGTGGGTCTCTCTCCAGGCGTACGACCAGACATGAACACAGAGGCCCATGTGGGTCTCTCTCCAGGCGTACGACCAGACATGAACACAGAGGCCCATGTGGGTCTCTCTCCAGGCGTACGACCAGACATGAACACAGAGGCCCATGTGGGTCTCTCTCCAGGCGTACGACCAGACATGAACACAGAGGCCCATGTGGGTCTCTCTCCAGGCGTACGACCAGACATGAACACAGAGGCCCATGTGGGTCTCTCTCCAGGCGTACGACCAGACATGAACACAGAGGCCCATGTGGGTCTCTCTCCAGGCGTACGACCAGACATGAACACAGAGGCCCGTGTGGGTCGCTCTCCAGGCGTACGACCAGACATGAACACAGAGGCCCATGTGGGTCTCTCTCCAGGCGTACGACCAGACATGAACACAGAGGCCCATGTGGGTCTCTCTCCAGGCGTACGACCAGACATGAACACAGAGGCCCGTGTGGGTCTCTCTCCAGGCGTACGACCAGACATGAACACAGAGGCCCGTGTGGGTCTCTCTCCAGGCGTACGACCAGACATGAACACAGAGGCCCGTGTGGGTCTCTCTCCAGGCGTACGACCAGACATGAACACAGAGGCCCATGTGGGTCTCTCTCCAGGCGTACGACCAGACATGAACACAGAGGCCCATGTGGGTCTCTCTCCAGGCGTACGACCAGACATGAACACAGAGGCCCATGTGGGTCTCTCTCCAGCATCATATTCAGAGTATTATTTGAGTATTTTTTTTTATGTTCAATAATATTTTATTTTTCTCCTCACGTAGCATCAATTAAGCATCGGCACAATATAACAGAACCACGGTAGTCACTCCGTCACATTTAAGACCCGAGAAAACTGAATTTAAGACATTTTGAGCCTAAGGACCCACGGACACCCTGAAAACCATGAGAACACCATCGTGAGAGTCTCATCTTTCCATAGAGTTTGTAGACGAAAACAATTGGGGACGCTACAAATGTTTTCCTGAGAAAAATCTAATTTTCTGGATGTCTCGTGTCTGACAAACACCGCTGTAGCTCGGCCGCCTCCCACCTCAGAGGCGGAGGGCAGTCATTGGTGGATGCTGTGGATTGAGAGACAGCCCATACAACAACAACAAAACCACTTAACACACAGACAGATGTTTGTATTATGCTAATGAGATTTCCCCAGGGGCGTAGACACCGACTATACGAGGGGTACAAAGAATAACCTATAGGATTAAAAATACCAGAGTTTGGTGCAGGTACAGACGACTAGCGCTAGCTAACAACACAAAATGGATACACGAGAGTCAAAGTATCGATATAATATCTTACTAAATAATATTGTGATATCTAACTATAGATCCCCCCCCCCCCCCTTCATAACTTTGTAACTTGGCCAGTTAGTGACAACCAGGGTGAACTCCTGCAGCTTGGCCAGTTAGTGACAACCAGGGTGAACTCCTGCAGCTTGGCCAGTTAGTGACAACCAGGGTGAACTCCTGCAGCGTGGCCAGTTAGTGACAACCAGGGTGAACTACTGCAGCTTGGCCAGTTAGTGACAACCAGGGTGAACTACTGCAGCTTGGCCAGTTAGTGACAACCAGGGTGAACTACTGCAGCTTGGCCAGTTAGTCACAACCAGGGTGAACTCCTGCAGCGTGGCCAGTTAGTGACAACCAGGGTGAACTACTGCAGCTTGGCCAGTTAGTGACAACCAGGGTGAACTCCTGCAGCTTGGCCAGTTAGTGACAACCAGGGTGAACTCCTGCAGCGTGGCCAGTTAGTGACAACCAGGGTGAACTACTGCAGCTTGGCCAGTTAGTGACAACCAGGGTGAACTACTGCAGCTTGGCCAGTTAGTGACAACCAGGGTGAACTCCTGCAGCTTGGCCAGTTAGTGACAACCAGGGTGAACTCCTGCAGCTTGGCCAGTTAGTGACAACCAGGGTGAACTCCTGCAGCTTGGCCAGTTAGTGACAACCAGGGTGAACTACTGCAGCTTGGCCAGTTAGTGACAACCAGGGTGAACTACTGCAGCTTGGCCAGTTAGTGACAACCAGGGTGAACTACTGCAGCTTGGCCAGTTAGTGACAACCAGGGTGAACTACTGCAGCTTGGCCAGTTAGTGACAACCAGGGTGAACTACTGCAGCTTGGCCAGTTAGTGACAACCAGGGTGAACTCCTGCAGCTTGGCCAGTTAGTGATCTTGTGTCTGTAATGTCCATTCACAGACAGGAAGACTTTATGTACAGTAAACACTAACTTAGATCCTATAATAGCCACTCACTCACCTGCACAAGCATTAAGGAACAGCCAGTCAGTTTTCCTCATCCTGTTCTTAATCTGTTTGGTCTTCTTGAAATCAATGTTCTCCGGGCGGCGATGCTGCTCCTCTTCGCTGCCCATCGCCCCGGCCGCCAGCTCAATCCTCTGGAAGTCCATCTTTACCTCCGCCTCCTTCTTAGAGGTGGGTGGAGAAGTCATCCTCTGTCCCAGTCCCTGTCTCTGTCCCCCGCTCAGCCCTCTACTGCAGCTCCCCCCACTCCCTCTCCACCTGGCCCCGTCTCTGTCCTGTTCATTGATGATTGAGGATGTGGAGGAGGGAGACTCCACGGACTGCCCAGCCAGCTCTATAGGAATAGCCTCCCGGTTGTTAGGTTGAGGCTGTGGGTGGTCGCAGACAATGCACTTCCGGGTCTTGGGATAGTTCTGGTAAGTACAGGCCGTGCAAGTCCAGTGCTGCCCACTGCTACTGCCGCCACCACCACCACCACCTCGGGTGTTGAGTCTGTTGAGTCTGTTCCGGTCGTTGTACTCCTCTGTACAAGGGTCCATGGGGGGAGGGGCTGGGCGGTGGCCCACATTGGAGCCTGATGTCTGGGGGGCCTCTGTGGGGCTGCATGGGGTCCTCTGGTGGCGCTGACACAGACACTGGGTACAGCGGATGGCACGGGGCCAGTTCAAGTAGGTGCACATCTGACAGGACCATTTGGAGCTATTCTCAGCCATGCTGGGGGGCTTGACACGGGGCCTGGCACTGGAGTCTGGGTAGATGAGGAGGCTACCACAGCTTCCCTCGGGGCTTGGAGGGTCCTGCCAGCCACAACTAGGCTCCGTACTAAGACTGCTGGGGCTGCTATTGTAGGTCTCCTTTGTGATTATGGGACTGCTGGGGCACTGTGCACGACACATGGTGCACTTCACAGCGGACGGCCAGTTCTCATAGGTGCAGTAGTCGCAGGCCCACTTCACTCCCACCTCGGTCATCACGGACGAGGTAGAAAGAAAACGGTTCTGATCCCGTTACCAAGGGGATCAGTATGGCACTGTCTGCGGAGACATAAATGCACAGAAATGTTTTTTAGCAAAAAATGGTTTGCATACCATAAAAAAATATATATAAAATAACAAATATGGATAGGGTAAACCTTTTTAGCTGAACAGACAATAAGATAATAATACTAAATGTTTGGAAAGACGACACATTTATCTGCATTTCATTCCGTTTTTTTTTTTAAAGCTTACCGAGGACAATTTCATGTTCCGTACACTCCCAACTCAGGACATACTGTCTAGCTAGTAGCTAAGGGGCCCACCACAGACTTCAGTACCAGGACTAAACACTGTAGCTTTGCCAAGCAACTCAAACCCCCCCCACCACCATTAACGTTAGCTAGCGCGAAATGCTAACTAGTTCGCTTTTTGTTACGGAGACACCACCTGTCGGGGTTTGAAACACGGACAGCCATGTTGTTGTTGTTTTACCGTCTGTGTCGGGGGTGAAATATTGAAATAAACACCCCCCCCCCTCAACGTCCCCGGTTTTTTAAAAGGATATTGTTCGATGTTAACTAACTAGTTAGCTACGCTAGCTACGCTAGCTAGTTAGCGGACGGTTAGCTTGCTAGCTAGCTTTGCCAATCTATTAACATTAGCTAACGTTAGCTACTAGCTAGCTAATCCTATTATACTCAATAATGAACAACATTGTCTTTTGTCGTCGATCAATTGATCGTTGTCATTAGCTACTAAAACTATGGTCACCTAGTTACCTAGCTACCTAACTCATTGATGAATCGTATCTTTCCCTGTGTACTTTTCCTCCTCCTCGGTCCAGACAACATAACAAACCTGAATCGTTCAGTCCTGCCTTTCTAGTCCGTTCTTCCAGTGGATTTCTTGACCCTCCTTTTTCTCTCTCACATGTTTATCTTTGCCCACTGTAAACTATATGGGAGAAAAATAAATAAAAAGGGGACTGTGTTATAGTGTAAAGCTCCCTTCCGTTTCGCTCTTTATATCATGTTGTGAATCTGGACTCCATGGTTAGTGGGGATGAATCGTTCGCGAACAGCAACGATCGGTTCTTTTTTTTTTTTCTTGTGAACGGATCCTTTTTTGATGAACGACGGGAACCGAATTGCATTTGTGAAAGGTCGGTTCATTTGACTCTCTCATTTGCTTACTGTTACGACGATTTTTAACTGCAGATAAATTATAAAACAAAAAAAAGTATCTGAAGATAGTAATTCTTCACCACAAGAACAATCGTTTGTGAGGATACTCACATTCTGTTCCACACCACACGCATTTTTTTGCAGTGCTTGTTTCTCCATTTATTTTGCAGGGCATCTACATCATTTGGTCAGGTGAAATGTATTTGAAGTCATATGTCAGGATCTGACATGACGTCGGGCAACTTTTTGGGCTTTACATTGAAGATGTGTACTTTTTTTAACGGTTTTAGGTAGCTTCATTTTTAAGCAATATACCTACTGAACGAAGTGCCGTTTATGAGCCAAATTAACGGTCATTTTAGCTGAACGTAGCCAAATGAACGGTTATTTTAGTTGAACGTAGCCAAATGAACCGCATCTCGGAAAAGACCCCTAGGTAATATCACAATTGCAATTCCTTTGGAGAGTCTCAATAGCATTCTCCTTGTAATCCTCCCTCTCCTCGCCTCCTTCTCAAAACCCATTGGAGGACAAGGTCAGAGGGGCGGGACCTCTGGTTTTGTCATCCAATGGGTTTCGAGAAGGGGGTGAGAAGTGAAGGTCCCGTGTGCAGTTGGTAGAGCATGGCGCTTGAAACCTCAGGGTTGTGGGTTCAATTGCCACGGGGCCCAGTACGAAAAAATAAAAAATGAAAATGTATGCACTCACTACTGTAAGTCGGTCTGGAAAAGAGCGTCTGCTAACTGACATAAATGTAGAAGAGAGAGGACGCGAGATGTTCTCCCCTTGCGTCATTTCTCCTCGCCACCTCAAAAACCATTGGCTGAGAAGCTCAGAGGTCTCTCCTCTCGGAATGCCGAGCCATAAAAAAAATCGCCTGTGTTTTTATTGGCTGCGACGAAGATAGAGGGGAAAGACGTTTTAATCTGACGGAAGGAGTAGTACCACAGATTCTTTGGTAGTACATAGATATTTTGAGGATGTGTTTCACCTTTCCCCCAGTCCTCATTCTGCGTTAAAGTGTTTGTTTTCACCCCACCCAATAGGTGGCGGCAATACACCTTTTTTTGATTGTAGTCAGGCAGAGATGAAGAAGAAGATTGAGGGGGGGGAAATGCAAAGATCATATAAGATAGTTAAGTGACCGCTCTAACGATGGAAATACATGTCCTCAAAGAAGGAAGGAAGGAAGGCAGGCAGGAGGCGAGATCAGGTGGGACGATTCTCGCCAATGAGAGGGCAGATTCACAAAGGTGTGTAAAGTAATTAAGTAAATCAACTTTAAAGTAGTACTTAAGTATTTTTTGGGTGTATCTGTAATTTAATTTACTATTTATATTTTTTACAACTTTTACTTTCACTCCACTACATTCCTAAAGAAGATAATGTACTTTTTACTCCATACATTTTCCCTGACACTTAAAAAGGTACTTGTTACATTTCAAACGCTCAGGCAGGACAGCAATATGGTCCAATTCACACACCTATCAATATAACATTGTCATCCCTACTGCCTCTGATCTGGCAGACTCACTAAATACAAAATACTGCGTTAGTAAATTATGTTTGGAGTGTTGGAGTGCCTGTCTGTCTAGTTTTCTTAATATCAGGAATTTGATGTGTAGCATTTACATTATCTGTGTACTTTTACTCCAATATAGAGTACTTTTACTCCAATATAGAGTACTTTTACTCCAATATAGAGTACTTTTACTCCAATATAGAGTACTTTTACTCCAATATAGAGTACTTTTGCTCCAATATAGAGTACTTTTACTCCAATATAGAGTACTTTTACTCCAATATAGAGTACTTTTACTCCAATATAGAGTACCAAGGTTGCCAGGGGCACGGTGTAGCCTCCGACACATTGGTGCGGCTGGCTTCCGGGTTGGATGCGTGCTGTGTTAAGAAGCAGTACGGCTGGTTGGGTTGTGTATCGGAGGACGCATGACGTTCAGCCTTCGTCTCTCCCGAGCCCGTACGGGAGTTGTAGCAATGAGACAAGATAGTAGGTACTACAACAATTGGATACCACGAAATTGGGGGGAAAAAGGGGTACAATTAAAAAAAATAATAATAATTTAAAAACAGATACTTTTTAAAAAACTTTTACTCAAGTAGTATTTTACTGGGTGACTTTCACTTTTACTTGAGTCATTTGTTTTTATTAAGGTATCTTTACTTTTACTCAAGTATGACAGCTGGGTACTTTTTCCACCACTGGGTACATGTGTGAACGACGGTCACAACCAAGGCCTTTTATCAATTAGATCTGCTCACCTCCTGCTGGATACACATCGAGTATCCTCGATGAAAGGTGGCTACCGAGAAGGGGAGGACAATTTTCCATTTACAAACTCCTCGACCACTTAAACACTTATCGGTTTCAGGGTCACAGAGGAGAGAGGACGGAGGACGGTCTTTTGCCCAAACTAGATAACCCCTAAATCATTTTTCTCAAAGTTCCCAAGTCACGTGCAACCTAAACATTACAAAACTTTAATTAGATCGTATAATCCTCATGTAATTCGACCCTCTCTTCTAGACCTCCATATAAAAAAGGGACTTAACTGGCACGGGCAGACAAATCTTCTCACTTCGCCACTTCCTCTCTGGGAAATGTCCATATTCTTGCAAGTTACATTTTTTCTAAAAGAACCACTGTGACACTTCAAAATGCTCACCTGTTTAGCTAAAAAAAATATATATATATATATATATATATATATATATATATATATATATATAAACAGTACCAGTCAAAAGTTTGGACACACCTACTCATTCCAGGGTTCTAGAACACCTACTCATTCCAGGGTTCTAGAACACCTACTCATTCCAGGGTTCTAGAACACCTACTCATTCAAAGGTTTTTCTTTGTTTAAATCTATTTTCTACATTGTAGAATAATAGTGAAGACATCAAAACTATGAAATAACACATATGGAATCATGTAGTAACCAAAAAAAGTGTTAATCAAAATATATTTTATATTTGAGATTCTTCAAAGTAGCCACCCTTTGTCTTGATGCCAGCTTTGCACACTCTTGGCATTCTCTCAACCAGCTTCAGGAGATAATCACCTGGAATGCATTTTAATTAACAGGTGTGCCTTGTTAAACGTTCATTTGTGGACTTTCTTTCCTTCTTAATACGTTTGAGCCAATCAGTTATCTTGTGACAAGGTATGGGTGGTATACAGAATATATCCCTATTTGGTAAAATACCAAGTCCATATTATGGCAAGAACAGCTCAAATAAGCAAAGAGAAACAACAGTCCATCATTACTTTAAGGCATGAAGGTCAGTCAATCCGGAAAATTTCAAGAACTTTGAAAGTTTCTTCAAGTGCACTCGCAAAAACCATGAAGTGCTGTGATGAAACTGACTCTCATGAGGACAGCCACAGGAAATGAAGACCTAGAGTTACCTCTGCTGTGGAGGATAAGTTCATTAGAGTTACCAGCCTCTGTAATTGCAGCCCAAATAAATGCTTCACAGAGTTCAAGTAACAGACACATCTCAACGTCAACTGTTGAGACTGTTCTGAGACTGCATGAATCAGGCCTTCATGGTCCAATTGCTGCAAAGAAACCACTACTAAAGGACACCAATCAGAAGAAGAGACTTGCTTGGGCCAAGAAACACACGCAATGAACATTAGAACGGTGGAAATCTGTCTTTTCGTCTGATGAGTCCAAATGTGAGATTTTTTGTTCCAACCACCGTGTCTTTGTGAGACACAGAGTAGGTGAGCGGATGATCTCTGCATGTGTGGTTCCCACCGTGAAGCATGGAGGAGGAGGTCTGATGGTGTGTGGGTGCTTTGCTGGTGACACTGTCTGTGATTTATTTAGAATTCAAGGCACACTTATCCAGCATGGCTACTACAGCATTCTGCAGCGGGTGGAAAATACAGAGCAAAGGGGTTGGTAATGTTCTCTAGTTGCGCCGTGATTGGCTCAGTGTTCTGTCACTCATGGGGACACTACGTCACCGCCAAATCCACAGGGAGAGCTCAAAAATTCAAGCCCCTTTGATGCTGCTGAGTTACATTAGAGGTGCCCATCCAAGAAGGCTCAAGGTCATTGGCCACAGATAAAATGATGTCAAATCACGTTATATCTACAGTAGCTTTGATTGGACTGATCATGTCAACATCATACTTTCAAAATCGTAGCTAGCAGCCATCATCGTGAATCAAGTCAACTATCTACTGGCACATCCTTTTCAATCCTTGTCATATGAAGAGAAATAAGAAATTATAGGCATTTCGGTGCTCATCGTGCATTGGACATAAACATTACACAAGTTGGAAATCGCAAATTCAACAAGGTTTTGAAGGAATCAGTGACTAACTGCAAGCATTGCAAAGCAATCACTAGCCTGCTATTCAGTGGAGTGGCTGTCTTGTCTCAATTCTGGGATTAAGGGTCTCTTTTCCAAGCTGAAAATGATAAAAAATTCAACATTGGCCATGCTGTTATTGAAGCATGATTTATGTCACACCCAATACAACTTCACTCGGACCTGCAAAATCTGACTTCAGTGAGTTCAAGACAACTGGGAACTCGTGAAGAAACTCCATCATATGAAGAGAAAGTCTAGATAAAACCTAATCGGTGTTCATCGGACATTGGACATGAACATTACACAACAAGTTGGAAATCGCAAATTCAACATTGAGTGGTTTGGAAGGAATCCGTGGCTAACTGCAAGCATTACAAAGCAATCACTAGCCTGCTATTCAGTGGAGAGGGTGTGTGCTCTACGTCTGGGTTTAAGAGTCTCTTTTCCAATCTTAAAAGGATAAACATTCACGTGCAACACCCATGGGCCAGAAAAGGTTGACTACATTGGCCACGCTGTCAATCCAGTTTGATTTCTGACGCATTCAAAACAATTGGAAACTCTGAACTGGGAAATCTCAGACTTTAGTGAGTTCAAGACAACTGGGAACTCGGAACTGGGAAATCTCAGACTTTAGTGAGTTCAAGACAACTGGGAACTCGGAACTGGGAAATCTCAGACTTTAGTGAGTTCAAGACAACTGGGAACTCTGAAAAAAAAACAAGATCCCACTGTGAAAATACGTTGTGAACGGTCATTCAAATCGGAATTCCAAGTCGAGAACTCGAGCCTCCTTCTAGAACTCCGACCTGAAGATCACTGACGTCATAATAGAGTTCCCAGTTGTCTTGAAAGCACTATAAATCCAGAGAATGCCAGACTTCGATGACAAGGTCCGATGGCAAAAAGAAGGGCCGCCGCGACCACCTTCCTGTAAAAGTGAACACAGCACAACAATTGGAGGATTGGAGGAATGAGGGAGAGTGTGAAGAGAGGAGATGAGGAACAAGAGATGAGAGGAGAAGAGGAATGAGGGAGAGTGTGAAGAGAGGAGATGAGGAACAAGAGATGAGAGGAGAAGAGGAATGAGGGAGAGTGTGAAGAGAGGAGATGAGGAACAAGAGATGAGAGGAGAAGAGGAATGAGGGAGAGTGTGAAGAGAGGAGATGAGGAACAAGAGATGAGAGGAGAAGAGGAATGAGGGAGAGTGTGAAGAGAGGAGATGAGGAACAAGAGATGAGAGGAGAAGAGGAATGAGGGAGAGTGTGAAGAGAGGAGATGAGGAACAAGAGATGAGAGGAGAAGAGGAATGAGGGAGAGTGTGAAGAGAGGAGAGGAGGAACGAGAGATGAGAGGAGAAGAGGAATGAGGGAGAGTGTGAAGAGAGGAGAAGAGGAACGAGAGATGACAGGAGAGGAGGAGCGAGGGAGAGTGTGAAGAGAGGAGAAGAGGAACGAGAGATGAGAGGAGAGGAGGAACGAGGGGTGAGAGTGAGGAGAGGAGAGGAGAAGAAATGTGAGAGTGAATACAGACAGATGCCCTGTCCAAAATCAGTCCATTGAAGGGTGAAAGGGCTGTTTTAAAGGGCATAAAACCTTGATGGCTTTGTGGATTAATTAGTACAATGGTTTTGGTTCAGTTTGAACTAAACATTTTATCTTTCTCCCTCTGTTTTCCCAGGAAACACGTCACATGACTAGACTAGGGACCTGCATGCTCCAAGAATGGGGTAGAGCTCTAGGGCTGTTTTGGGAGGAAGTGGGGGTCGAGATCCTACCCAAATAGATCTGCAGGCATTGCATTGCATCAACCAATGGTTGCGTGCCACCTCATTGACTGTGCAGTCGGGGATCAGATTACTATATTACAGTATATGATCTGGTCACTGGTCAGCTGATATGTAACATACCTATCCAGGAGCTGTTGGTTGATGCATGCAACGTCTGAGCAGGGGAACGCATAGAGACCCTAAGAGATGACCTATCAGTAGGGGGCAGCATAGAGACCCTGAGAGATGACCTATCAGTAGGGAACTGCATAGAGACCCTGAGAGATGACCTATCAGTAGGGAACAGCATAGAGACCCTGAGAGACGACTGCTCTGAGCAGGGAGCAGCATAGAGGCCCTGAGAGACGACTGCTCTGAGCAGGGAGCAGCATAGAGACCCTGAGAGACGACTGCTCTGAGCAGGGAGCAGCATAGAGACCCTGAGAGACGACTGCTCTGAGCAGGGAGCAGCATAGAGACCCTGAGAGATGACTGCTCTGAGCAGGGAGCAGCATAGAGACCCTGAGAGACGACTGCTCTGAGCAGGGAGCAGCATAGAGACCCTGAGAGACGACTGCTCTGAGCAGGGAGCAGCATAGAGGCCCTGAGAGACGACTGCTCTGAGCAGGGAGCAGCATAGAGACCCTGAGAGACGACTGCTCTGAGCAGGGAGCAGCATAGAGACCCTGAGAGACGACTGCTCTGAGCAGGGAGCAGCATAGAGACCCTGAGAGACGACTGCTCTGAGCAGGGAGCAGCATA
The DNA here is from genome assembly GCF_013265735.2 of Oncorhynchus mykiss. Classification (NCBI taxonomy): domain Eukaryota; kingdom Metazoa; phylum Chordata; class Actinopteri; order Salmoniformes; family Salmonidae; genus Oncorhynchus; species Oncorhynchus mykiss. Next base: position 607,295 of record NW_023493673.1, on the reverse strand, counting down.
GAGACCCTGAGAGACGACTGCTCTGAGCAGGGAGCAGCATAGAGACCCTGAGAGACGACTGCTCTGAGCAGGGAGCAGCATAGAGACCCTGAGAGACGACTGCTCTGAGCAGGGAGCAGCATAGAGACCCTAAGAGACGACTGCTCTGAGCAGGGAGCAGCATAGAGACCCTGAGAGACGACTGCTCTGAGCAGGGAGCAGCATAGAGACCCTGAGAGACGACTGCTCTGAGCAGGGAGCAGCATAGAGACCCTGAGGGACGGACTGGGAATGAAAAATACCAGCCACCCACACAACACTTTATGTAAACAAGTTTACTGAACAAAATTTATAACAATAACTTTTAGTAGAATAGAACAAGCTCTTAGGAGGAGGCTGGCTAGAAGGAGGACATATTGGCGCAATGTCACTGGTAGCAAGAATCTTAGGAACCACCTGACCAGTAGAATACAGGAAGAAATGTGTCCTCTTAAAATAATACAACAACTGGGGTGGCATCCTGGCTCTGACTCAGTTTACATCTGTCTACTGCAGATGCACTATTTATTTTTGTACCTTGATTTAACGAGGCAAGTCAGTTAAGAACAAATTCTTATTTACAATGACGGCCTAGTGGTTTAACTGCCTTGTTCAGGGGCAGAACAACTTGTCAGCTCAGGGATTTGAACTTGCAACCTTCCAGTTACTAGTCCAACCACTAGGCTACTATCCTCACCCTGGATGAGTAATTCATATAAATGAGTATAATATTATAACATTAAATACAAAGTATAATGTTAGTATAATATTAATGTATTAATTATATCATGTTAGTATAATATTAATTTATTAATTATATGTTAGTATGTTCATATAATAGGATACCATACACCACTAGAATGATATTAATATATTCATTATATAATGTTAGTATAATATTAATATATTCATTATATAATGTTAGTATAATATTAATATATTAATTATATAATGTTAGTATAATATTAATGTATGAATTATATAATGTTAGTATGTTCATATAATAGGACACCACTAGAATTATATTAATTATATGAATTATATAATGTTAGTATGTTCATATAATAGGACACCACTAGAATGATATTAATGTATGAATTATATAATGTTAGTATGTTCATATAATAGGACACCACTAGAATGATATTAATTATATGAATTATATAATGTTAGTATGTTCATATAATAGGACACCACTAGAATGATATTAATGTATGAATTATATAATGTTAGTATGTTCATATAATAGGACACCACTAGAATGATATTAATTATATGAATTATATAATGTTAGTATGTTCATATAATAGGACACCACTAGAATGATATTAATTCCAATTGGACAATGCAGCAGTTTAAGAAACACACAACCAACATTTTTAATTTTTCGTAGGTTTTGTTTCCGTCATTAAATCCTTGCGCAAGACAAATGGTCTACATCGGTGGTTCGTCTCCAGTTTGTTAATGCTAAGTACTAACTAGTCAGTTATCATAACTATTCATGCATAACAATGAGTTCAACGTTTGAATAATTTCTTATTTAAAAAAATAACATTTGGCTGCATCAGCCTCAAGGGATTTCAACCTCTTCTCTCTCTGCTTTTCGTGTTTTCTCTTGTTGTTTGTCCATGTTGCTCCACTCCCCTATATATCCAGATGTCACCGCGAAACAGAGATGGGAAGCTGGGGTGCCCAGCGGAAGTTAGAACGGACTGGACCAAATGTCATTGGCTGGGAGAGAGACTGACAGATGTAATGCCCAACGGCAGCGACACTCGCCTGGCCCAGTCAGACACACAGTGATTGGTTATTTTTATTTAAGCGGGGGTTATTTATATTTAGCATTGTATCAGCATTAATTGTCAAACTGGATCCTATATAAAGTATTTTTCTTTTCGGTGACACACACACGCCAGCCTACCATCATAACAAGATGGCAGCCTCCTTGAGCCGGTTACACCACATTTCACTTCACGTTACAAACGTGGATAAAATAGCGTATGAACTTGTTTCTAAATTTAAGTTTAATTTATTTGTTGCGAGGTTGACGGAGAAGTCAAAACAGTTGGCTTTCAGGAAAGGAGCGGCAGTTTTCGTCGTCAATGAAAGACCATTGAATGGAGTAACACTATCGAGCAAGAGAGGTATTTCTCCTTCAGAATCGGAACCGGGATGGACGAACAACATTCAAACCGGGATAAAGAACGACAAGGATCCGAAATGTCTCTACGATGTCAACCCACACTATTCCGTCGACACCGCGTCTAACGTCTGTTTCGAAGTAGAAGACGTGGAAAGGTCATTCAAGTCCCTTCGCAACCTTGGCTGCGATTTCTTGGTGCCTCCGACAGAGGTGTGTGACGAGAAAGGGATTGTCACCTATTCAGTCGTCAAATCAATCATGGGAAATGTGAACCACACGCTCATTGACACGAGTAAATACAAGGGGAGTTTCTTACCCGGGTTTCAGGATGTTGAAAACGGCACACCGTTGTCTAATAGTACGGAGTCTTCCTGTCCAGTCATTCATTTTGATCACATCACCTATGCTTGTCCGAGACGGTGCACACCGCAAGTGATGAGCTGGTATGAGAGGCACTTTGGCTTCCACAGGTTCTTCATTAACAGGTTAAGTGGCTTTTTATTTATTTTTATGTAATGATTCTGCAATTTGAAAATGATGAATTGTTAGATGATGATTATTGATCATGTGATATGAAAGTTATTGTGAGTATATAATTTTTTTTTTTGTTTGAGTTGGGCACCAGACCTGTTAGTGCTGTCACGCCACTCTGTGTCATAAGCCAAACATGTGGAATGATAGCACAAACTGGGTTTGGTACCCAGGCTACGCTATAAGGATAAACCATGTAATTAGGCATTTTAAAACCAATTAAATAGCATGTCTATGGGATCAACAATGAAGACAAATAGATGCTCTTTCTGTAAGTGTTGGGGTTTTCGCCCATCTTTTTACAAATGTCCCACCTGGGACAATAAATAAATGTACTCTGTCTGTTTCCCTTAGTAATGAGGATGTGGACGAGGGCTATGTTCTGAACACGGAGGGCATTGGACTGCGTCTCACAGCCATGGAGTACTGGAAATGCAGCCAGACCGGAATCAAGCTTCCCTTCACAGATGACCAACAACCGGACTGCAAGTTTGTCATCGCGGAGTCGCTGCCTGACCAAGGTCGTCACTTTCAGAGAGTCATACCGCTCATTTCTTAAAATGTTTTTCCGTGCTTCCTCAAATCCTATCTTCTCCTCTTTCTCACCTATTTTGGAAGGTCAAAGGTCCCTCATCATTTTTTTTTTTTTTTTTTTTTTTGATTTACCCCTTTTTCTCCCCAATTTCGTGGTATCCAATTGTTGTAGTAGCTACTATCTTGTCTCATTGCTACAACTCCCGTACGGGCTCGGGAGAGACGAAGGTTGAAAGTCATGCATCCTCCGATACACAACCCAACCAGCCGTACTGCTTCTTAACACAGCGCGCGTCCAACCCGGAAGCCAGCCACACCAATGTGTCGGAGGAAACACTGTGTACCTGGCGACCCCGGCCCCCCACAGGAGTCGCTGGTGCACGATGAGACAAGGACATCCCTACCGACCAAGCCCTCCCTAACCCGGACGACGCTAGGCCAATTGTGCGTCGCCCCACGGACCTCCCGGTCGCGGCCGGTTACGACAGAGCCTAGGTGCGAACCCAGAGTCTCTGATGGCACAGCTGGCGCTGCAGTACAGCGCCCTTAACCACTGGTCCCTCATCTTTAATAGGATTTGAGGAGGTTAGGAGTAGAGGTTGACACGGGAATGAACATTCAGTCCTGTCAACAAAAAATTTCCCCCTGTACTGTCTTGATCCGGCAACAGTTCTATAACCCCAGAACTGTCCTGTCCCTTCCTGATAAAAGTCCGTCCGGTCCCTTCCTGATAAAAGTCCGTCCGGTCCCGTGCGCAGAAATATGTAGGTTATTATGTTTAAGAACTATTACAAATAATGTAATATTGCGACTGTGATATGTGGTTGTATTGTCTAATTGTAGTTAAATGTTCTGACTGTAGGTGTAACAGTTTTCGCTTCCGTCCCACTCATCGTCCCTACCTGGACTCGAACCAGGGACCCTCTGCACACATCGACAACTGACACCCACAAAGCATCGTTACCTGTCGCACCACAAAACCCGCGGCCCTTGCCGAGCAAAGGGGAAACAACTACTTCAAGGCCTCTCAAAGCGAGTGATGTCACAGATTGAAACGATATATATATATATATATATATATATATATATATATATATATATATATATATATATATATTTTTTTTTTTTAGCTTTATTTAACTAGGCAAGTCAGTTAAGAACAAATTCTTATTTTCAATGACGGCCTAGGAACAGTGGGTTAACTGCCTTGTTCAGGGGCAGAACGACAGATACCTTGTCAGCTCGGGGGTTTGAACTTGCAACCTTCCATTTACTAGTCCAACGCTCTAACCACTAGGCTACCCAGCTATTAGCGCCGCACCATCGCTAACTAGCTAGCCATTTCACATCGGTTACACAGGCCTATATCTCTCTGGATGAGAACGTATTCTAAAGGACTTAAATAGATGGCTGGAGGATGAGGACAGCGCCCCCTGCAGGATGGTCTGTTCACTACTAGTGTAAATCTGTGGCCTACACCCTGAGCACTGCGCACATGTTAACATTTTCAACAGATTAACATTTACAACGTCAACCTAAATAAATACAAGAACACCTAAAGTGGCAGCACAAGTCAATCTATTTTTGTTTCATTTGGGCTTGATGGTAAAGTAGTTGGGGGTTTAGCTATGCTGCTTCAGGCTGCTTGGGCTTGATGGTAAAGTAGTTGGGGGTTTAGCTATGCTGCTTCAGGCTGCTTGGGCTTGATGGTAAGGTTGTTGGGGGGTTTAGCTATGCTGCTTCAGGCTGCTTGGGCTTGATGGTAAGGTTGTTGGGGGGTTTAGCTATGCTGCTTCAGGCTGCTTGGGCTTGATGGTAAAGTTGTTGGGGGGTTTAGCTATGAGGCTGCTTGGGCTTGATGGTAAAGTAGTTGGGGTGTTCAGCTATGAGGCTGCTTGGGCTTGATGGTAAGGTAGTTGGGGGTTTAGCTATGCTGCTTGGGATTGATGGTAAAGTAGTTGGGGGGTTTAGCTATGCTGCTTCAGGCTGCTTGGGCTTGATGGTAAGGTAGTTGGGGGTTTAGCTATGCTGCTTCAGGCTGCTTGGGCTTGATGGTAACGTTGTTGGGGGGTTTAGCTAGGCTGCTTGGGCTTGATGGTAAAGTAGTTGGGGGTTTAGCTAGGCTGCTTGGGCTTGATGGTAAAGTAGTTGGGGGTTTAGCTATGCTGCTTCAGGCTGCTTGGGCTTGATGGTAAGGTTGTTGGGGGGTTTAGCTATGCTGCTTGGGCTTGATGGTAAAGTAGTTGGAGGGTTTAGCTATGCTGCTTCAGGCTGCTTGGGCTTGATGGTAAGGTTGTTGGGGGGTTTAGCTATGCTGCTTCAGGCAGCTTGGGCTTGATGGTAAAGTAGTTGGGGGGTTTAGCTATGTTGCTTCAGGCTGCTTGGGCTTGATGGTAAAGTAGTTGGGGGGTTTAGCTATGCTGCTTCAGGCTGCTTGGGCTTGATGGTAAAGTTGTTGGGGGGTTTAGCTATGAGGCTGCTTGGGCTTGATGGTAAAGTAGTTGGGGGGTTTAGCTATGTTGCTTCAGGCTGCTTGGGCTTGATGGTAAAGTAGTTGGGGGGGTTTAGCTATGCTGCTTCAGGCTGCTTGGGCTTGATGGTAAAGTAGTTGGGGGGTTTAGCTAGGCTGCTTCAGGCTGCTTGGGCTTGATGGTAAAGTTGTTGGGGGGTTTAGCTATGAGGCTGCTTGGGCTTGATGGTAAAGTTGTTGGGGGGTTTAGCTATGCTGCTTGGGCTTGATGGTAAGGTAGTTGGGGGTTTAGCTAGGCTGCTTGGGCTTGATGGTAAAGTAGTTGGGGGGTTTAGCTATGTTGCTTGGGCTTGATGGTAAAGTAGTTGGGGGGTTTAGCTATGCTGCTTGGGATTGATGGTAAAGTAGTTGGGGGGTTTAGCTATGCTGCTTGGGCTTGATGGTAAAGTAGTTGGGGGGTTTAGCTATGCTGCTTGGGCTTGATGGTAAAGTAGTTGGGGGGTTTAGCTATGCTGCTTCAGGCTGCTTGGGCTTGATGGTAAGGTTGTTGTGGGTTTAGCTAGGCTGCTTCAGGCTGCTTGGGCTTGATGGTAAAGTAGTTGGGGGGTTTAGCTATGCTGCTTGGGCTTGATGGTAAAGTTGTTGGGGGGGTTTAGCTATGCTGCTTGGGCTTGATGGTAAAGTAGTTGGGGGGTTTAGCTATGCTGCTTCAGGCTGCTTGGGCTTGATGGTAAGGTTGTTGGGGGTTTAGCTAGGCTGCTTCAGGCTGCTTGGGCTTGATGGTAAAGTAGTTGGGGGGTTTAGCTATGCTGCTTGGGCTTGATGGTAAAGTTGTTGGGGGGGTTTAGCTATGCTGCTTGGGCTTGATGGTAAAGTAGTTGGGGGGTTTAGCTATGCTGCTTCAGGCTGCTTGGGCTTGATGGTAAGGTTGTTGGGGGTTTAGCTATGCTGCTTCAGGCTGCTTGGGCTTGATGGTAAAGTAGTTGGGGGGTTTAGCTATGCTGCTTGGGCTTGATGGTAAAGTCGTTGGGGGGTTTAGCTATGCTGCTTCAGGCTGCTTGGGCTTGATGGTAAGGTTGTTGGGGGTTTAGCTATGCTGCTTGGGCTTGATGGTAAAGTTGTTGGGGGTTTAGCTATGCTGCTTGGGCTTGATGGTAAAGTAGTTGGAGGGTTTAGCTATGCTGCTTCAGGCTGCTTGGGCTTGATGGTAAGGTTGTTGGGGGGTTTAGCTATGCTGCTTCAGGCTGCTTGGGCTTGATGGTAAAGTTGTTGGGGGTTTAGCTATGCTGCTTCAGGCTGCTTGGGCTTGATGGTAAAGTAGTTGGGGGTTTAGCTATGCTGCTTCAGGCTGCTTGGGCTTGATGGTAAAGTAGTTGGGGGGTTTAGCTATGCTGCTTCAGGCTGCTTGGGCTTGATGGTAAAGTAGTTGGGGGGTTTAGCTAGGCTGCTTCAGGCTGCTTGGGCTTGATGGTAAAGTTGTTGGGGGTTTAGCTATGCTGCTTCAGGCTGCTTGGGCTTGATGGTAAAGTAGTTGGGGGTTTAGCTATGCTGCTTCAGGCTGATTGGGCTTGATGGTAAAGTAGTTGGGGGTTTAGCTATGTCGCTTGTCCAGCTCTTCTGTTGGTAGACTATTTGATTAAACCTCAGCATTACATTTTTTTTTTTTTTTTACAAGTCGTGTACTGGGAGTTGTCTTTGACAACAAAGAAACCAATCAAATTTAGCTTAAACGTTGTTCTTTCCTTGGCTGTAATGTTAGTGATGGGTCCTTGGCTGTAATGTTAGTGATGGGACCTTGGCTGTAATGTTAGTGATGGGTCCTTGGCTGTGATGGGTCCTTGGCTGTGATGTTAGTGATGGGTCCTTGGCTGTAATGTTAGTGATGGGTCCTTGGCTGTAATGTTAGTGATGGGTCCTTGGCTGTAATGTTAGTGATGGGTCCTTGGCTGTAATGTTAGTAATGGGTCCTTGGCTGTAATGTTAGTGATGGGTCCTTGGCTGTAATGTTAGTGATGGGTCCTTGGCTGTAATGTTAGTGATGGGTCCTTGGCTGTAATGTTAGTGATGGGTCCTTGGCTGTAATGTTAGTGATGGGTCCTTGGCTGTAATGTTAGTGATGGGTCCTTGGCTGTAATGTTAGTGATGGGTCCTTGGCTGTGATGGGTCCTTGGCTGTGATGTTGGTGATGGGTCCTTGGCTGTAATGTTAGTGATGGGTCCTTGGCTGTGATGGGACCTTGGCTGTAATGTTAGTGATGGGACCTTGGCTGTAATGTTAGTGATGGGACCTTGGCTGTAATGTTAGTGATGGGTCCTTGGCTGTAATGTTAGTAATGGGTCCTTGGCTGTAATGTTAGTGATGGGACCTTGGCTGTAATGTTAGTGATGGGACCTTGACTGTAATGTTAGTGATGGGTCCTTGGCTGTAATGTTAGTGATGGGTCCTTGGCTGTAATGTTAGTGATGGGTCCTTGGCTGTGATGGGTCCTTGGCTGTTATGTTGGTGATGGGTCCTTGGCTGTAATGTTAGTGATGGGTCCTTGGCTGTGATGGGTCCTTGGCTGTGATGTTAGTGATGGGTCCTTGGCTGGAATGTTAGTGATGGGTCCTTGGCTGGAATGTTAGTGATGGGTCCTTGGCTGTAATGTTAGTGATGGGTCCTTGGCTGTAATGTTAGTGATGGGTCCTTGGCTGTAATGTTAGTAATGGGTCCTTGGCTGTAATGTTAGTAATGGGTCCTTGGCTGTAATGTTAGTGATGGGTCCTTGGCTGTAATGTTAGTGATGGGTCCTTGGCTGTAATGTTAGTGATGGGTCCTTGGCTGTAATGTAAGTGATGGGTCCTTGGCTGTGATGAGTCCTTGGCTGTAATGTTAGTGATGGGTCCTTGGCTGTAATGTTAGTGATGGGTCCTTGGCTGTAATGTTAGTGATGGGTCCTTGGCTGTGATGGGTCCTTGGCTGTGATGTTGGTGATGGGTCCTTGGCTGTAATGTTAGTGATGGGTCCTTGGCTGTGATGGGACCTTGGCTGTAATGTTAGTGATGGGACCTTGGCTGTAATGTTAGTGATGGAACCTTGGCTGTAATGTTAGTGATGGGTCCTTGGCTGTAATGTTAGTAATGGGTCCTTGGCTGTAATGTTAGTGATGGGACCTTGGCTGTAATGTTAGTGATGGGACCTTGACTGTAATGTTAGTGATGGGTCCTTGGCTGTGATGGGTCCTTGGCTGTTATGTTGGTGATGGGTCCTTGGCTGTAATGTTAGTGATGGGTCCTTGGCTGTGATGGGTCCTTGGCTGTGATGTTAGTGATGGGTCCTTGGCTGGAATGTTAGTGATGGGTCCTTGGCTGGAATGTTAGTGATGGGTCCTTGGCTGTAATGTTAGTGATGGGTCCTTGGCTGTAATGTTAGTGATGGGTCCTTGGCTGTAATGTTAGTGATGGGTCCTTGGCTGTAATGTTAGTGATGGGTCCTTGGCTGTAATGTTAGTGATGGGTCCTTGGCTGTGATGGGTCCTTGGCTGTAATGTTAGTGATGGGTCCTTGGCTGTAATGTTAGTGATGGGTCCTTGGCTGTAATGTTAGTGATGGGTCCTTGGCTGTGATGGGTCCTTGGCTGTGATGTTGGTGATGGGTCCTTGGCTGTAATGTTAGTGATGGGTCCTTGGCTGTGATGGGACCTTGGCTGTAATGTTAGTGATGGGACCTTGGCTGTAATGTTAGTGATGGGACCTTGGCTGTGATGGGTCCTTGGCTGTGATGTTAGTGATGGGTCCTTGGCTGGAATGTTAGTGATGGGTCCTTGGCTGGAATGTTAGTGATGGGTCCTTGGCTGTAATGTTAGTGATGGGTCCTTGGCTGTAATGTTAGTAATGGGTCCTTGGCTGTAATGTTAGTGATGGGACCTTGGCTGTAATGTTAGTGATGGGACCTTGACTGTAATGTTAGTGATGGGTCCTTGGCTGTGATGGGTCCTTGGCTGTTATGTTGGTGATGGGTCCTTGGCTGTAATGTTAGTGATGGGTCCTTGGCTGTGATGGGTCCTTGGCTGTGATGTTAGTGATGGGTCCTTGGCTGGAATGTTAGTGATGGGTCCTTGGCTGGAATGTTAGTGATGGGTCCTTGGCTGTAATGTTAGTGATGGGTCCTTGGCTGTAATGTTAGTGATGGGTCCTTGGCTGTAATGTTAGTGATGGGTCCTTGGCTGTAATGTTAGTGATGGGTCCTTGGCTGTAATGTTAGTGATGGGTCCTTGGCTGTGATGGGTCCTTGGCTGTAATGTTAGTGATGGGTCCTTGGCTGTAATGTTAGTGATGGGTCCTTGGCTGTAATGTTAGTGATGGGTCCTTGGCTGTGATGGGTCCTTGGCTGTGATGTTGGTGATGGGTCCTTGGCTGTAATGTTAGTGATGGGTCCTTGGCTGTGATGGGACCTTGGCTGTAATGTTAGTGATGGGACCTTGGCTGTAATGTTAGTGATGGGACCTTGGCTGTGATGGGTCCTTGGCTGTGATGTTAGTGATGGGTCCTTGGCTGGAATGTTAGTGATGGGTCCTTGGCTGGAATGTTAGTGATGGGTCCTTGGCTGTAATGTTAGTGATGGGTCCTTGGCTGTAATGTTAGTGATGGGTCCTTGGCTGTAATGTTAGTGATGGGTCCTTGGCTGTAATGTTAGTGATGGGTCCTTGGCTGTAATGTTAGTGATGGGTCCTTGGCTGTGATGGGTCCTTGGCTGTAATGTTAGTGATGGGTCCTTGGCTGTAATGTTAGTGATGGGTCCTTGGCTGTAATGTTAGTGATGGGTCCTTGGCTGTGATGGGTCCTTGGCTGTGATGTTGGTGATGGGTCCTTGGCTGTAATGTTAGTGATGGGTCCTTGGCTGTGATGGGACCTTGGCTGTAATGTTAGTGATGGGACCTTGGCTGTAATGTTAGTGATGGGACCTTGGCTGTAATGTTAGTGATGGGTCCTTGGCTGTAATGTTAGTAATGGGTCCTTGGCTGTAATGTTAGTGATGGGACCTTGGCTGTAATGTTAGTGATGGGTCCTTGGCTGTAATGTTAGTAATGGGTCCTTGGCTGTAATGTTAGTGATGGGTCCTTGGCTGTAATGTTAGTGATGGGTCCTTGGCTGTAATGTTAGTGATGGGTCCTTGGCTGTAATGTTAGTAATGGGTCCTTGGCTGTAATGTTAGTGATGGGTCCTTGGCTGTAATGTTAGTGATGGGTCCTTGGCTGTAATGTTAGTGATGGGTCCTTGGCTGTAATGTTAGTGATGGGTCCTTGGCTGTAATGTTAGTGATGGGTCCTTGGCTGTAATGTTAGTGATGGGTCCTTGGCTGTAATGTTAGTGATGGGACCTTGGCTGTAATGTTAGTGATGGGTCCTTGGCTGTAATGTTAGTGATGGGTCCTTGGCTGTGATGTTGGGTAACATCCTGCGGGTGTCCTGTTTCCGGTGTCAACCTCTAGTTAGGAGAGACGATGTGAGGAAATGATGGATTGAGAGAAAGAGCCAATGCATTTACCCGTGACCAATTTGAATTCTAATTAATTACCACCTGCCGAGACCTGAATGGTGTCTATCTCGGTCTGAATGGTGTCTGAATGGTGTCTGTTTCAGGCAGTAACCAGGTGGACACCTTTCTGGAGCAGCACGGAGGCCCAGGGATCCAGCACATTGGATTGTACACACAGGACATAGTGTCCACAGCACAGACCATGGGCCAGGCAGGAGTCCACTTCTTCTCTCCTCCGCCTGCCTACTACACGGAGGTTTGTCTCACTCGGTCACCATGGCACTCAATGGCTCATCCCAAATGGAACCCCTAGAGGATTTGATTGGGATAAGCAATATGGTGAAACTTCCCCTTAGCCAATCAGAGAGCAGATTGTAGCTACTACCATATTGATTGCACCTAATAATTATACATTTATTTAACTTTTTATCGCACTTTTTATAATCTACAATCTCCTTCACTCATGTCCGTCCGTCTCTCACGCGCGTCCGTCCTTCCGTCTCTCTCGCTCGTCCGTCCTTCCGTCTCTCACGCGCGTCCGTCCGTCCGTCTCTCACGCGCGTCCGTCCGTCCGTCTCTCTCGCGCGTCCGTCCGTCCGTCCGTCTCTCTCGCGCGTCCGTCCGTCCGTCCGTCTCTCACGCGCGTCCGTCCGTCTCTCACGCGTGTCCGTCAGTCCGTCTCTCACGCGCGTCTGTCCTTCCGTCTCTCACGCGCGTCCGTCCGTCTCTCACGCGCGTCCGTCCTTCCGTCTCTCACGCGCGTCCGTCCTTCCGTCTCTCACGCGTGTCCGTCCTTCCGTCTCTCACGCGTGTCCGTCCTTCCGTCTCTCACGCGCGTCCGTCTCTCACGCGCGTCCGTCCTTCCGTCTCTCACGCGTGTCCGTCCTTCCGTCTCTCACGCGCGTCCGTCCTTCCGTCTCTCACGCGCGTCCGTCCTTCCGTCTCTCACGCGCGTCCGTCCTTCCGTCTCTCACGCGCGTCCGTCCTTCCGTCTCTCACGCGCGTCCGTCCTTCCGTCTCTCACGCGCGTCCGTCCGTCTCTCACGCGCGTCCGTCCGTCTCTCACGCGCGTCCGTCCTTCCGTCTCTCACGCGCGTCCGTCCTTCCGTCTCTCACGCGCGTCCGTCCTTCCGTCTCTCACGCGCGTCCGTCCTTCCGTCTCTCACGCGCGTCCGTCCTTCCGTCTCTCACGCGCGTCCGTCCGTCTCTCACGCGCGTCCGTCCGTCCGTCTCTCACGCGCGTCCGTCCGTCCGTCTCTCACGCGCGTCCGTCCGTCCCTCACGCGCGTCCGTCCGTCCCTCACGCGCGTCCGTCCTTCCGTCTCTCACGCGCGTCCGTCCTTCCGTCTCTTACGCGCGTCTGTCCGTCCGTCTCTTACGCGCGTCCGTCCGTCTCTTACGCGCTTCCGTTCGTCTCTCACGCGCGCAACCATTGGTTAATGAAACGCCTGCGCGTCTAGTCAGGCAGGAAGTCGAACTTTGCGTCTACTACCACTGTGCTCGTTGACCCCTGTGTCTGTCCTGTGGCAGGAAGTCGAACGTTATGTCTACTACCACTGTGTCTGTCCTGTGGCAGGAAGTCGAAAGTTACGTCTACTACCACTGTGCTCGTTGACCCCCGTGTCTGTCCTGTGGCAGGTGGGTAAGCAGCAAGAGATGGAGGACGCAGGTTACGACCCCCAGATGCTGTCTCAGCACAGCATCCTCCTGGACACAGACCTGTGCCAGGTCCAGACTGACCCGTCCTGTCAGACTACGGACACGCAGAAGAAAAGGTATCAGATTCATTAGCCTGTAGGTATCAAATGCTAGTGTTCTTTAAAGACTGTCGTGGGTTTTCAATATAGTACTTTATGTCAGCTCTGGTGAGACCGCAGTATGTCTACTGCTCTGCTTCATCACAACACAGAGTGTAGAGGTCAGAGTGTAGAGGTCAGAGTGTAGAGGTCAGAGTGTAGAGGTCAGAGTGTAGAGGTCAGAGTGTAGAGGTCAGAGTGTAGAGGTCAGAGTGTAGAGGTCAGAGTGTAGAGACCGGTCAGTCAGAGTATAAATGTTTTCTAATGATGATCAGAAACCACCTTCAAGGAAGTGAGACACCCAGTGTCCTTTTACTGACTGACTGAGGTCGAAGCTACCCAATATATCTAACCTATGTTTTCCTCTCTTCTCATTCCCTCCAAACAGATACCTGCTCCAGGCGTTCACCAAGCCCATCTTCTCATTCCCTCTAAACAGATACCTGCTCCAGGCGTTCACCAAGCCCATCTTCTCATTCCCTCTAAACAGATACCTGCTCCAGGCGTTCACCAAGTCCATCTTCTCATTCCCTCTAAACAGATACCTGCTCCAGGCGTTCACCAAGTCCATCTTCTCATTCCCTCTAAACAGATACCTGCTCCAGGCGTTCACCAAGCCCATCTTCTATTTCCCAGATACCTGCTCCAGGCGTTCACCAAGCCCATCTTCTCATTCCCTCTAAACAGATACCTGCTCCAGGCGTTCACCAAGCCCATCTTCTATTTCCCAGATACCTGCTCCAGGCGTTCACCAAGCCCATCTTCTCATTCACTCTAAACAGATACCTGCTCCAGGTGTTCACCAAGCCCATCTTCTCATTCTCAGATACCTGCTCCAGGCGTTCACCAAGCCCATCTTCTCATTCCCTCTAAACAGATACCTGCTCCAGGCGTTCACCAAGCCCATCTTCTCATTCCCTCTAAACAGATACCTGCTCCAGGCGTTCACCCAGCCCATCTTCTCAGAGGACACCTTCTTCCTGGAGCTAATCGAGAGGAGAGGTGCGTCAGGGTTCGGAGAGGGGAACATCCAAGCCCTGTGGAGGTCTGTCCAGGCATACATGGACACAGAGAGGGCAGAGACTGAGGCACAAGGAGAGAACACGACTCACAGAACATAACCCCAGAGCCGAAGCACTGCCACAGCGCGTAACGTTTTACAGCGAACTCCTTCCTCCGCTACTCTTTCATCTGTGTGAGGCTAAAATACACGGAGTTTCCCGGGGAAGCTGTGGAGCGCCGGGGAAGCTGTGGAGCGCCGGGGAAGCTGTGGAGCGCCGGGGAAGCTGTGGAGCGCCGGGGAAGCTGTGGAGCGCCGGGGAAGCATGATTTAATTATTGTGTTTATGAGTCTGTTATTAAATATGTATGTTTAATGATTTTTCATTAAATCATGTATGACTACAAATGAATTCATGTGGGCAGAATATTATACCTCGGGGCTACAGTTCCGGTCTCAAGTTGAGTTTTCTTTATTTGTACTATTTTCTACGTTGTAGTATAATAGTGAAGACATCACAACTATAAAATAACACATGAAATCATATAGTAAACAAAAAAAAAAAGTGTTAAACAACATGAAAATATATTTTAGATTCTTCAAAGTAGCCTCTTATTTGCTTTTACAGTTTTCCACACTCTTGGCGTTCACTCAACCAGCTTCATGAGGATCTCTTGTCAAATCGTCTTGAAGGAGGTCTTGTATTTTAATTTCTAATTTCACATGATCATGGATCACATCAACACCATCACGCCGGAAACCCGAGCCCCATTCCAATTCGCATACCGCCACGACAGATCCACACGGATGACGCAATCTCAAACGCACTCCACACTGCCCTTGCTTCAGGTCCTACATTTAGATTTGGGTATGTCATTTTAGGCAAAAAATTTAATCCAAAAGGGTACGATCCTTGGGTAAGCACACCTAATACCTGTTGTATTTGGCGCATGTGACAAATAACATTTGATTTGAGAGTGCAGACACAACAGGGACATGTTACAAGGCAAATTAGTTAATATTAACTATATCTGCAAAGTCTTTTAACTTAAAAAATTATACTAGCATTTTATCTAGTTACCCAGAGTCCGATGAACTCATGGATTCCATTTTTATGTCTTTACACGAAGGAAGCTACAGGTAGTTTCGCTCTCCAATGTTCACAAGCCTTACAACAATGACAGGAAGTCTACCGGTACAGAGACACAACAAGGACAGGAAGTCTACCGGTACAGAGAAGGCAGAGACACAACAAGGACAGGAAGTCTACCGGTACAGAGACACAACAAGGACAGGAAGTCGACAAGGACAGGAAGGATCTGGACACAGTTCCTGGATGCTGAAAATGTCCCAGTTCTTCCATGGCCTGCATGCCCACCAGACATGTTACCCATTGAGCATGTTTGGGATGCTCTGTATCGACGTGTATGACAGCGTCTTCCAGTATCCAGCAACTTCGGACAGCCGTTAAAGAGGACTGGGACAACATTCTGTACATTCTGGGACACTACACTTCTGTACCACACATTGAATATTACTGTCAAGCATAGACACTACACTTCTGGACAACACACTGAATATTACTATCAAGCTTAGACACTACACTTCTGGACAACACACTGAATATTACTGTCAAGCATAGACACTACACTTCTGGACAACACACTGAATATTACTATCAAGCATAGACACTACACTTCTGGACAACACACTGAATATTACTGTCAAGCATAGACACTACACTTCTGGACAACACACTGAATATTACTGTCAAGCATAGACACTACACTTCTGGACAACACACTGAATATTACTGTCAAGCATAGACACTACACTTCTGGACAACACACTGAATATTACTGTCAAGCATAGACACTACACTTCTGGACAACACACTGAATATTACTGTCAAGCATAGACACTACACTTCTGGACAACACACTGAATATTACTATCAAGCATAGACACTACACTTCTGGACAACACACTGAATATTACTGTCAAGCATAGATACTACACTTCTGGACAACACACTGAATATTACTATCAAGCATAGACACTACACTTCTGGACAACACACTGAATATTACTGTCAAGCATAGACACTGATTGGAAGTCCCGGCCAAACCCAGTGTTGTCCGGGTTTGGCTGAGGTAAGCCGTCATTGTAAATAAGAATTTGTTTCTTAGTTAAATAAAAAAAATCACCTGCTTGGATTTGGTCAACTGTTTCCATGACAACAGTCGGATGCTAGTACATTTCCCATTTGATCAATCGTCTAAACTACTAATCGGTGATTCCACTTAGCGTAAAGAGTTGCTCAACAGAAGTGATATGGATGTAGTTCTGCAACTCTGTCAGTTGGTGTCCCTGTTTTCCTTTCACGTAAATGTTGTCTTGTCTGTAGTAACCTGCCTTGTCTCGATCGGTAATAAAAGAGATTATACTTAGCTTTGATGGTCTACTACGGGAAAGGGCCCTTTATTGGTAGGTGGCTAACTGCAGCACACAATAGCACCTCTACACCTGGCTACGGTAGTGAACATTAGTGACAGTTTGTGCATTTCAAAGTTCGTAACTTGGATCTCAAATTACTTACAGTGCAATAAAATGTTTGTTACAAGCAAAGACAGACATGAAATGGCTTGAATGACCATGAAATAAATTGTGTAGAAATGTATGAATTTATTTTAAATTGTTGTTTTTTTTGCTTTTGTTTTATTGATGAGAGGTGGGTTGTCTTTTTTTGAGAGCTTTTAGATTTAAAAAAATAAGGCTACTGTATGTTTCAATTAATGATCATTTTAATTAGAAACACAGATGGCATGCATACAGTCTCCTGGCTGCAGACATCCCCTGCATGTGGTTCTGGAGCTAGGAACATTACTTCCTGCATGGGGTTCTGGAACTAGGAACATTACTTCCTTCATGAGGTTCTGGAGCTAGGACCATTACTTCCTGCATGAGGTTCTGGAGCTAGGACCATTACTTCCTTTATTCCTGCATGGGGTTCTGGAACTAGGACCATTGCTTCCTACAAGGGGTTCTGGAACTAGGACCATTACTTCCTTTATTCCTGCATGAGGTTCTGGAACTAGGACCATTGCTTCCTGCATGGGGTTCTGGAACTAGGACCATTGCTTCCTGCATGGGGTTCTGGAGCTAGGACCATTACTTCCTACAAGGGGTTCTGGAGCTAGGACCATTACTTCCTGCATGGGGTTCTGGAACTAGGACCATTGCTTCCTGCATGGGGTTCTGGAGCTAGGACCATTACTTCCTGCATGGGTTCTGGAGCTAGGACCATTACTTCCTGCTTGAGGTTCTGGAGCTAGGACCATTACTTCCTTCATGGGGTTCTGGAACTAGGACCATTGCTTCCTGCATGGGGTTCTGGAACTAGGACCATTACTTCCTACAAGGGGTTCTGGAACTAGGACCATTGCTTCCTGCATGGGGTTCTGGAACTAGGACCATTACTTCCTACAAGGGGTTCTGAAACTAGGACCATTGCTTCCTGCATGGGGTTCTGGAACTAGGACCATTGCTTCCTACAAGGGGTTCTGGAACTAGGACCATTGCTTCCTGCATGGGGTTCTGGAACTAGGACCATTGCTTCCTACAAGGGGTTCTGGAACTAGGACCATTGCTTCCTACAAGGGGTTCTGGAACTAGGACCATTACTTCCTGCATGGGGTTCTGGAATTAGGACCATTACTTCCTTTATTCCTGCATGGGGTTCTGGAACTAGGACCATTGCTTCCTACAAGGGGTTCTGGAGCTAGGACCATTACTTCCTTTATTCCTGCATGAGGTTCTGGAACTAGGACCATTGCTTCCTACAAGGGGTTCTGGAACTAGGACCATTGCTTCCTACAAGGGGTTCTGGAACTAGGACCATTACTTCCTGCATGGGGTTCTGGAACTAGGACCATTGCTTCCTGCATGGGGTTCTGGAACTAGGACCATTGCTTCCTACAAGGGGTTCTGGAGCTAGGACCATTACTTCCTGCATGGGGTTCTGGAACTAGGACCATTGCTTCCTGCATGGGGTTCTGGAGCTAGGACCATTGCTTCCTGCATGGGGTTCTGGAGCTAGGACCATTACTTCCTGCATGGGGTTCTGGAACTAGGACCATTACTTCCTGCATGGGGTTCTGGAGCTAGGACCTTTACTTCCTACATGAGGTTCTGGAACTAGGACCATTACTTCCTGCATGGGGTTCTGGAGCTAGGACCATTACTTACTGCATGGGGTTCTGGAAATAGGACCATTACTTCCTGCATGGGGTTCTGGAGCTAGGACCTTTACTTCCTACATGAGGTTCTGGAACTAGGACCATTGCTTCCTGCATGGGGTTCTGGAGTTAGGACCATTACTTCCTGCAAGGGGTTCTGGAGCTAGGACCATTACTTCCTGCTTGAGGTTCTGGAGCTAGGACCATTACTTCCTTCATGGGGTTCTGGAACTAGGACCATTGCTTCCTGCATGGGGTTCTGGAACTAGGACCATTACTTCCTACAAGGGGTTCTGGAACTAGGACCATTGCTTCCTGCATGGGGTTCTGGAACTAGGACCATTACTTCCTGCATGGGGTTCTGGAACTAGGACCATTGCTTCCTACAAGGGGTTCTGGAACTAGGACCATTGCTTCCTACAAGGGGTTCTGGAACTAGGACCATTACTTCCTGCATGGGGTTCTGGAACTAGGACCATTACTTCCTTTATTCCTGCATGGGGTTCTGGAACTAGGACCATTGCTTCCTACAAGGGGTTCTGGAGCTAGGACCATTACTTCCTTTATTCCTGCATGAGGTTCTGGAACTAGGACCATTGCTTCCTACAAGGGGTTCTGGAACTAGGACCATTACTTCCTGCATGGGGTTCTGGAACTAGGACCATTGCTTCCTGCATGGGGTTCTGGAGCTAGGACCATTGCTTCCTGCATGGGGTTCTGGAGCTAGGACCATTACTTCCTGCATTGGGTTCTGGAACTAGGACCATTACTTCCTGCATGGGGTTCTGGAGCTAGGACCTTTACTTCCTACATGAGGTTCTGGAACTAGGACCATTACTTCCTGGATGGGGTTCTGGAGCTAGGACCATTACTTCCTGCATGGGGTTCTGGAACTAGGACCATTGCTTCCTGCATGGGGTTCTGGAGCTAGGACCATTACTTCCTGCATGGGGTTCTGGAACTAGGACCATTACTTCCTGCATGGGGTTCTGGAACTAGGACCATTGCTTCCTACAAGGGGTTCTGGAACTAGGACCATTGCTTCCTACAAGGGGTTCTGGAACTAGGACCATTACTTCCTGCATGGGGTTCTGGAACTAGGACCATTACTTCCTTTATTCCTGCATGGGGTTCTGGAACTAGGACCATTGCTTCCTACAAGGGGTTCTGGAGCTAGGACCATTACTTCCTTTATTCCTGCATGAGGTTCTGGAACTAGGACCATTGCTTCCTACAAGGGGTTCTGGAACTAGGACCATTACTTCCTGCATGGGGTTCTGGAACTAGGACCATTGCTTCCTGCATGGGGTTCTGGAGCTAGGACCATTGCTTCCTGCATGGGGTTCTGGAGCTAGGACCATTACTTCCTGCATTGGGTTCTGGAACTAGGACCATTACTTCCTGCATGGGGTTCTGGAGCTAGGACCTTTACTTCCTACATGAGGTTCTGGAACTAGGACCATTACTTCCTGGATGGGGTTCTGGAGCTAGGACCATTACTTCCTGCATGGGGTTCTGGAACTAGGACCATTGCTTCCTGCATGGGGTTCTGGAGCTAGGACCATTACTTCCTGCATGGGGTTCTGGAACTAGGACCATTGCTTCCTGCATGGGGTTCTGGAAATAGGACCATTACTTCCTGCATGAGGTTCTGGAGCTAGGACCATTGCTTCCTGCATGGGGTTCTGGAGCTAGGACCATTGCTTCCTGCATGGGGTTCTGGAGCTAGGACCATTACTTCCTACATGAGGTTCTGGAACTAGGACCATTACTTCCTGCATGGGGTTCTGGAACTAGGACCATTGCTTCCTGCATGGGGTTCTGGAACTAGGACCATTACTTCCTGCATGAGGTTCTGGAGCTAGGACCATTGCTTCCTGCATGGGGTTCTGGAGCTAGGACCATTACTTCCTGCATGGGGTTCTGGAGCTAGGACCATTACTTCCTGCATGGGGTTCTGGAACTAGGACCATTACTTCCTGCATGAGGTTCTGGAGCTAGGACCATTACTTCCTGCATGGGGTTCTGGAGCTAGGACCATTACTTCCTGCATGGGGTTCTGGAGCTAGGACCTTTACTTCCTACATGAGGTTCTGGAACTAGGACCATTACTTCCTGCATGGGGTTCTGGAGCTAGGACCATTACTTCCTGCATGGGGTTCTGGAACTAGGACCATTACTTCCTGCATGGGGTTCTGGAGCTAGGACCATTACTTCCTACATGAGGTTTTGGTGCTAGGACCTTTACTTCCTGCATGGGGTTCTGGAGCTAGGACCATCACTTCCTGCATGAGGTTCTGGAGCTAGGACCATTACTTCCTGCATGAGGTTCTGACATTAACCACTACTGATAATGACATTAACCACTACTGATAAGTGAAAGGTGACCTCAGCGATCGGGTTGGTTCCAGCAGGCCTATCATAACCACTACTGATAATGTCATGGGTGTGACCAACCAGTATCTTTGATGAATGGGCCAAGAGCTGGTCTACTCTTCCAATGCCCATCAATGGGGCTCTGGCAAAGACCTCACCTCCAATCCTTACCTCTTGCCTGCTCACCAACGGTTGTCGATGGGGAGAACAGAATTAGGAATTAGGTAGGTTTAGTCTGATTTGTTCAAACTTCAACATGTTTGTGTTTCAGATATTACCTATACTAACTGCCATTGGTTTTAAAAAAAAAACAGTCACTATTTGTTCCCAGAAACATGTATGGAGCCAGCACATGGAGACTTGCATGATGATGTGATGGAGTCCAGACTGATAGACAGGTCTGATACTGATGTCTCTGAACGGAGAGAGACCTGGCACTCTGACAGACAGGCTTGATACTGATGTCTCTGAATGGAGAGAGACCTGGCATTCTGACAGACAGGCTTGATACTGATGTCTCTGAATGGAGAGAGACCTGGCACTCTGACAGATATATACTGATGTCTCTGAATGGACAGAGACCTGGCACTCTGACAGACAGGCTTGATACTGATGTCTCTGAATGGAGAGAGACCTGGCATTCTGACAGACAGGCTTGATACTGATGTCTCTAAATGGAGAGAGACCTGGCACTCTGACAGACAGGCTTGATACTGATGTCTCTGAATGGAGAGAGACCTGGCACTCTGACAGATAGATACTGATGTCTCTGAATGGAGACAGACCTGGCACTCTGACAGACAGGCATGATACCGATGTCTCTGAATGGACAGAGACCTGGCACTCTGACAGACAGGCTTGATACTGATGTCTCTGATTGGACAGAGACCAGACAGGCTTGATACTGATGTCTCTGAATGGACAGAGACCAGACAGGCTTGATACTGATGTCTTGAATGGAGACAGACCTGGCACTCTGACAGACAGGCATGATACCGATGTCTCTGAATGGACAGAGACCAGACAGGCTTGATACCGATGTCTCTGAATGGACAGAGACCTGGCACTCTGACAGACAGGCTTGATACTGATGTCTCTGAATGGAGAGAGAC
Source organism: Oncorhynchus mykiss (assembly GCF_013265735.2). Lineage (NCBI taxonomy): Eukaryota > Metazoa > Chordata > Actinopteri > Salmoniformes > Salmonidae > Oncorhynchus > Oncorhynchus mykiss. The sequence goes on along the minus strand of NW_023493673.1, from coordinate 585,563 downwards.
CTGGCACTCTGACAGACAGATACTGATGTCTCTGAACGGTGAGAGACCTGGCACTCTGACAGACAGGCTTGATACTGATGTCTCTGAATGGACAGAGACCTGGCACTCTGACTGATAGATACTGATGTCTCTGAATGGAGAGAGACCAGACACTCTGACAGACAGGCTTGATACTGATGTCTCTGAACCAGGATCAGTCAATATGTGGAGGGAGGAACCCTGTGTATGTATTCTGGACCAGGATCAGTCAATATGGGGAGGGAGAAACCCTGTGTATTCTGGACCAGGATCAGTCAATATGGGGAGGGAGAAACCCTGTGTATTCTGGACCAGGATCAGTCAATATGGGGAGGGAGAAACCCTGTTTATTCTGGACCAGGATCAGTCAATATGGGGAGGGAGAAACCCTGTGTATTCTGGACCAGGATCAGTCAATATGGGGAGGGAGAAACCCTGTGTATTCTGGACCAGGATCAGGTATCAGTCAATATGGGAGGGAGAAACCCTGTGTATTCTGGACCAGGATCAGGTATCAGTCAATATGGGGAGGGAGAAACCCTGTGTATTCTGGACCAGGATCAGTCCATATGAGGAGGGAGAAACCCTGTGTATTCTGGACCAGGATCAGGTATCAGTCAATATGGGGAGGGAGAAACCCTGTGTATTCTGAACCAGGATCAGTCAATATGGGGAGGGAGAAACCCTGTGTATTCTGGACCAGGATCAGTCAATATGGGGAGGGAGAAACCCTGTGTATTCTGGACCAGGATCAGTCAATATGGGGAGGGAGAAACCCTGTGTATTCTGGACCAGGATCAGTCAATATGGGGAGGGAGAAACCCTGTGTATTCTGAACCAGGATCAGGTATCAGTCAATATGGGGAGGGAGAAACCCTGTGTATTCTGAACCAGGATCAGGATCAGTCAATATGGGGGAGGGAGAAACCCTGTGTATTCTGGACCAGGATCAGTCAATATGGGGGAGGGAGAAACCCTGTGTATTCTGGACCAGGATCAGTCAATATGGGGAGGGAGGAAACCTGTGTGTTCTGGACCAGGATCAGAGAACTCCTGTTGTACATGGGACACCAGACAGGAAGGTATGCCCACGCTGACATGTTACCACGGTAACCCCATTACCACCACACAGGAAGGTATGAACACTCCGATGTGTTACCACGGTAACCCCATTACCAGCACACAGGAAGGTATGAACTCTCTCATATGTTACCCCGGTAACCCCATTACCACCAGACAGGAAGGTATGAACACTCTGACGTGTTACCACGGTAACCCCATTACCGCCACACAGAAAGGTATGAACACTGACGTGTACCCTGGTACACCCATGGTAGCCCCATTACCACCAGACAGGAATACGCAAATAGTCCTCAAGAGTCTTATGGCTTGAGGGTAGAAGCTGTTAGGAAGTATTTTTTTTATTTAGAATTGGCGTTCCGTTACTCCTCTAATCAAGGATAAATAATGAAACATGACTAGTGGTGAATTGAAGTTAACCCTCAAATAAATTGGACCACATTTGCAACTTTTCCTGGACTAAAAACAAGTGTTCTATTGACATACTGCATAACATTATGCAAATATCTGGTGGTATTCTAGTGACATCATCCCAACCCATAACATAATCCTTTATCGTGGTTTACACATACATGTGCATTGTGTAATCCTTGTACATATGACCTACTTTTTCACAAAGTTGTTTACGGTCAGTCAACAACTATTACAAACCTTTAAATCGGACTTATTTTTTTTATGTGCTTTCGATTACTGCCGTGCGGATGAGACCATCGTTAAGGTGAGGCGGCCGCTATGTGATCGGTAAAGTCTGATACAGTATCTCTCACTATCTTTACATACTTTTGATTATTGACCGTATCAAAACAGTCGTAACCACATAATGTATATCTAAATGCGCGACAAACCTTAATATCATGATATTTAATGAGTAAACCCGACCACCCCTACGACTCATAAATGGTTCGCTCCAAAGTGCATGTCGTCACAGCGTGTAAATTCAGACACTGGCTCAATGTCTGGTAGTTGTGAGAGTTCAGTCCCCTGGGTGTGTGTCCATGCAGCACGGGAAGTTTGAACTCAATGCTTTGTCTTGTAGCAGTAGCTATGTTTTTTGCAACAAAAAACATTTGGAAGATGATTCTGCATTTCGAACTGTAAGTTGGTGTGGGAGTCAGACAGACATTGGGACCCATCGAGCTGTGCAGCTTAATTCTCGTGAGTTGTAACACTGTTTAGCTACTATAGTTATACATTTTAGCTATGAGATTCTAGGTAGTAGAATAAGTAGCTGTGCAGCTAACTACCAAGCCATCTAGCAGGCTGTGCAGCTAACTACCAAGCCATCTAGCAGGCTGTTCAGCTAACTTCCAAGGCATCTAGCTGACTGCAGCTAACTACCAAGCCATCTAGCAGGCTGTGCAGCTAACTTCCAAGGCATCTAGCTGACTGTGCTGCGAACTACCAAGCCATCTAGCTGACTGTGCTGCTAACTACCAAGCCATCTAGCAGGCTGTTCAGCTAACTTCCAAGGCATCTAGCTGACTGCAGCTAACTACCAAGCCATCTAGCAGGCTGTGCAGCTAACTTCCAAGGCATCTAGCTGACTGTGCTGCTAACCACCAAGCCATCTAGCTGACTGTGCTGCTAACTACCAAGCCATCTAGCTGGCTGTGCTGCTAACTACCAAGCCATCTAGCTGGCTGTGCTGCTAACTACCGAGCCATCTAGCTAACTGTGAAGCTAACTACCAAGCCATCTAGCTGACTGTGTAGCTAACTACCAAGCCATCTAGCTGACTGTGCAGCTAACTACCAAGCCATCTAGCTGGCTGTGCTGCTAGCTACCAAGCCATCTAGCTGGCTGTGCTGCTAGCTACCAAGCCATCTAGCTGACTGTGCAGCTAACTACCAAGCCATCTAGCTGGCTGTGCTGCTAGCTACCAAGCCATCTAGCTGGCTGTGCTGCTAACTACCAAGCCATCTAGCTGACTGTGCTGCTAACTACCAAGCCATCTAGCTGACTGTGCTGCTAACTACCAAGCCATCTAGCTGACTGTGCTGCTAACTACCAAGCCATCTAGCTGACTGTGCTGCTAACTACCAAGCCATCTAGCTGACTGTGCTGCTAACTACCAAGCCATCTAGCTGGCTGTGCTGCTAACTACCAAGCCAAATGGCTGACTGGGCTGCTAACTACCAAGCCAAATGGCTGACTGGGCTGCTAACTACCAAGCCATCTAGCTGACTGTGCTGCTAACTACCAAGCCATCTAGCTGACTGTGCAGCTAACTACCAAGCCATCTAGCTGACTGTGCTGCTAGCTACCAAGCCATCTCGCTGACTGGGCTGCTAACTACCAAGCCATCTAGCTGACTGTGCTGCTAGCTACCAAGCCATCTAGCAGACTGTGCTGCTAGCTACCAAGCCATCTAGCTGGCTGTGCTGCTAGCTACCAAGCCATCTAGCAGACTGTGCTGCTAGCTACCAAGCCATCTCGCTGACTGTGCTGCTAACTACCAAGCCATCTAGCTGACTGTGCTGCTAACTACCAAGCCATCTAGCTGACTGTGCTGCTAGCTACCAAGCCATCTCGCTGACTGTGCTGCTAACTACCAAGCCATCTAGCTGACTGTGCTGCTAACTACCAAGCCATCTAGCTGACTGTGCTGCTAACTACCAAGCCATCTAGCTGACTGTGCTGCTAACTACCAAGCCATCTAGCTGACTGTGCTGCTAACTACCAAGCCATCTAGCTGACTGTGCTGCTAACTACCAAGCCATCTAGCTGACTGTGCTGCTAACTACCAAGCCATCTAGCTGGCTGTGCTGCTAACTACCAAGCCAAATGGCTGACTGGGCTGCTAACTACCAAGCCAAATGGCTGACTGGGCTGCTAACTACCAAGCCATCTAGCTGACTGTGCTGCTAACTACCAAGCCATCTAGCTGACTGTGCAGCTAACTACCAAGCCATCTAGCTGACTGTGCTGCTAGCTACCAAGCCATCTCGCTGACTGGGCTGCTAACTACCAAGCCATCTAGCTGACTGTGCTGCTAGCTACCAAGCCATCTAGCAGACTGTGCTGCTAGCTACCAAGCCATCTAGCTGGCTGTGCTGCTAGCTACCAAGCCATCTAGCAGACTGTGCTGCTAGCTACCAAGCCATCTAGCTGGCTGTGCTGCTAGCTACCAAGCCATCTAGCTGACTGGGCTGCTAACTACCAAGCCATCTAGCAGACTGTGCTGCTAGCTACCAAGCCATCTAGCAGACTGTGCTGCTAGCTACCAAGCCATCTAGCTGGCTGTGCTGCTAACTACCAAGCCATCTAGCAGACTGTGCTGCTAGCTACCAAGCCATCTAGCAGACTGTGCTGCTAACTACCAAGCCATCTAACTGGCTGTGCTGCTAACTACCAAGCCATCTAGCTGACTGTGCTGCTAACTACCAAGCCATCTAGCTGACTGTGCTGCTAACTACCAAGCCATCTAGCTGACTGTGCTGCTAACTACCAAGCCATCTAGCTGACTGTGCTGCTAACTACCAAGCCATCTAGCTGGCTGTGCTGCTAACTACCAAGCCATCTAGCTGACTGCATAAAAAGCTAGCTACTAGTAAACATGCGTACCCCGATGTGGGGTTATTTTATTCAGTCATTAAGCTTGCTATGTAACTATGTCTGATAGGAAGGAAACTGTTATTATGTAAGAAAGTTAGCTACAACGTTTTCTACTCTGTCCAGCCGGTTGTGCAGCCTAGTTAGTAAAGTATAGAAAAACAACCGGCATACTAGTGAAGATGTTCATGAGGTAGTTGTTTGATTTAAAATTGTCTCATTGTAAAAGTTTAATTAGCAATTGATGTGATGAAACGTAGCAACATTTTTCCCACAACTGTCAAAGAAATGGAGGTTGAATGTTCTTTATTGTACTGCGAATAACACTTTTCTGTAAAAAAAACAAACAACTAAAATGTGTTTACTGCCTCTGCCTTCGAGGAACATAACTTGGACTCAGTAGTAACTAGTGGTGTTATGTTGGAAAGTCCTGCTCTGTGAGATGCCTTTCTGTTTTCTAAACCATGTCATTGTGTTGACGAGAGGAGAGATGTGTCTGAACTCGGGCTTCTGTACTGCTGCGTTTCCCCTTTAAATCAAAATCAACCCGCAATGAACTGTAGGAAATACGAGAGTTGTTGTTTTTTAAAACTTTTGAATGGTTGTTGTAATTAATCGGGCGCATTGTTAGTATCGTTTTCATCCCGTGAGTTTGACAAGCAGATCCCGTGTGACAGGAACATATATCTTTGGGCCATATAAAGTATCAAGCAGCGTTTTTATAGATGTTATCATTTCAACTTATTCAGAACTTATTTTAGCATAAGAGAATGTTCATAATGGATAATGTTCCTCTCAGGTAGGTCGGGTTGACATGCTATCCAATATAACGTGCAGCTGTAATGTGGTCAACGACAGGATGTCGGCTTGCTATTCAACTTTCTCCATAACAACGATGTGGAAGGACCATGATATTTAGCTTGTATCTCAATACTGTACTTTTTTTTTTTTGCTGAGAGAGATTTTAGAAGCAGGTCTCTTCATATTGTGTTACTACAGTATATAGCAGTTTGTGGCCCTTTCCCCCTCAAGGTTAAAATGTGTGCGTGCTCTATAGCCTCATTGTAACATTCGGTGGGCTTCTGCAACACCAGCCTGCCTGCCAAACTTCTTTCCTTTATCAGAGGGACTTTGGAAACAACCAGACCTAGATAGTATATAGCAGTTTGTGGCCCTTTCCCCCTCAAGGTTAAAATGTGTGCGTGCTCTATAGCCTCATTATAACATTCGGTGGGCTTCTGCAACACCAGCCTGCCTGCCAAACTTCTTTCCTTTATCAGAGGGACTTTGGAAACAACCGGACCTAGATAGTTTATGTGGGTTGCTTGGGCTGTAATTTAGCTAGTTAAGCCTTGTCATGTTCATTGAGGAAGTGGAGCCAGAGAGAGAGGGGGGATCGTTCATGGTAAACAGTCAGGCCTAGATAGTTTGTGGGTTGCTTGGGTCGTATTTAGCTAGTTAAGCCTTGTCATATTCATTGAGAGAGAGAGAGAGAGAGAGAGAAAAAAAATCGTTCATGGTAAACAGGAGCCAGAGAGAGAGAGAGAGTGGGTCGTTCATGGTAAACAGCCAGGCGTTTGAGTCGTACATTAAACATGTGGTCTTACACCTCTTGATCTTTATCACGGCTGGCTGGTAGAATATGTTGTCAGTTGTGGTTTAGTTGTTACAGTCATAAGGCTCCGTTTTTAGCTGAGGCAGCAGGAACTGAATGTTGAGATGACTCTAGTGGGTTTTTGTCCATGTACACTATTTAAATAGGTCAGTGACAATGCAGTTAGACTTTTTCATTTTATTTTTTAAAGGTTGTTTGGGAGTGTCTCTAGAGTCTCTCTCACAGTACCTCATCTTCCCTTGGATGAGATATTTGGCCTAATGCCGACAAGTCACTTTTCTAAAATGTTAGGCTTAAGGCCTGTGTCCTAAATGGTGCCCTGTTCCCTTTTATAGTGCACTACTTTTGGGCCCATAGGGCTCAAAGTAGTGGACGATTATAGGGGAATAGGATGCAGCCTTCCCATGGTATCAATAGGCCTGCTCTACCTGCAGTGTAGGTTGGCCCTGTTACTTTAACGGGCATGAATATTCATGTAGACATTGACAGGGCTGGTGGAAAGACATGTTGTTTTTAAAGACCTCCGCCATTCTCTTGTTTCTGAACCATGGAGGCCTGTATAGACGTCAACCAACCCGGTGCCGTTGTTTCCTGACCCACCCGGTGCCGTTGCTTCCTGACCCACCCGGTGCCGTTGCTTCCTGACCCACCCGGTGCCGTTGCTTCCTGACCCACGATCAGTGCTGCTGTTGCAGGCTGTAGACCTTCTTTATATAAAGTAAACCCACTAAAAGCAGGCCTCTCTGCCTTGGCTGCCATGCATAGGCTTGCTGGGTGGGTCTTTGTGTTTATGGTAAGTGGCTGGGGCAGCTGCATGCTTATGAAACCATTACTGTGTCCAACTAGTCTCTGACACGGCTCCGGGTCTCCTCAACCATTACTGTGTCCCACTAGTCTCTGACACGGCTCAGGGTCTCCTCAACCGTTACTGTGTTCCACTAGTCTCTGACACGGCTCAGGGTCTCCTCAACCCTAAACCGTTACTGTGTTCCACTAGTCTCTGACACGGCTCAGGGTCTCCTCAACCCTAAACCGTTACTGTGTTCCACTAGTCTCTGACACGGCTCAGGGTCTCCTAAACCATTACTGTGTCCCACTAGTCTCTGACACGGCTCAGGGTCTCCTAAACCATTACTGTGTCCCACTAGTCTCTGACACGGCTCCGGGTCTCCTCAACCATTACTGTGTCCCACTAGTCTCTGACACGGCTCAGGGTCTCCTCAACCGTTACTGTGTTCCACTAGTCTCTGACACGGCTCAGGGTCTCCTCAACCCTAAACCGTTACTGTGTTCCACTAGTCTCTGACACGGCTCAGGGTCTCCTCAACCCTAAACCGTTACTGTGTTCCACTAGTCTCTGACACGGCTCAGGGTCTCCTAAACCATTACTGTGTCCCACTAGTCTCTGACACGGCTCAGGGTCTCCTAAACCATTACTGTGTCCCACTAGTCTCTGACACGGCTCAGGGTCTCCTAAACCATTACTGTGTTCCACTAGTCTCTCAGACACGGCTCATTGTTTTTGACGCACAAAACAATTTAGGCAACAGGGGAACTTGCTCCAGAAGGGGGGTTGAATATCTCTGCTGTAACCAAGAAGCTTGATGTTGACATCTAGCCGCTTAGCTAGCAAGTTAGAAAACCAGATGCATAGCTGGAGCCCTCTTAGAGTCCTTATAGTTTTATAAGAAGTAGTGTAGCTCGCAGCACCGCAAGGTGAGGGTGATCCAACCTAGATGTTTCGGTTTGGTAGACTGGCATTCAAATGGGAGAGTTATAGTGTCGTGTCCCCAAGTCAACTTCGGGGAAACACAAGATGATGCCCAGTTGTCTCCTCTCTGTAATGTGGTTTGGTTAGCCTATAGCATATAGCCTGCCAAACAATAGGACTAATTGATGTACTGTTATCTCCAGAGCACTGTAACCACCACAAATCCTGCTTTGACAAATTTTACTACAACACGTTCACCGACCCCAGGCCTAACTGTCAAGGTTCTGTATCCTACAACACGTTCACCCGACCCCAGGCCTAACTTCTCAAGGTTCTGTATCCTACAACACGTTCACCGAACCCAGGCCTAACTTCTCAAGGTTCTGTATCCTACAACACGTTCCCCCGACCCCAGGCCTAACTTTTCAAGTCTCAAGGTACGGGTATTTTCATTTCACAACAGTGATTTGCTGATGCAGCAACCAGAGGTCTGAACCGGTCTGAACCGGTTTTCTTTCCTCAGTCTTTTCATTGTTCCCTCTGTTCCTGTCCTGTACTACATACCATGTCAACATAGACCATCAGGACATAGGAAGACGTCTAGGGCCTATGAACCAATGGGCATGAGATGGACGTGTGGATCCTTTTTCAAGCTGAAAGCAGCGCTGAAAGAAATACACCAGCAGCCAATAGGAACAGAGTTAGCTAGTAGAGACTTTTCAGGAAACATGACTGGTTCCTCTCAAGCACTAGCCTCCTAGTCTGGTCCCAGATCTGTTTTGCCAACTCCTATGGTCATTCTCACACTTATGACAATGACCTTAGAGGATGGCAGAAGCTGATCTGGGACCAGGCTACTTGATCACCAGCTAGCAGTAGCATAAATGGGTGATTTGGGCTAGACTTCATCACCTGGGATGAAGTTGTTGGGCCTTCCTCAGGTAGGCAGGCGCACTGCCTAGCTAGCAGACACTAGGATTAGGCTACAGTACAGACGAGGGCTACAATCCTGAGACGGTTTGACCCAGTCCCCGGGACTCTGGCGGGACACGGCCGGGGCTCTGGCGGGGCTCTGGCGGGACACGGCCGGGGCTCTGGCGGGGCTCTGGCGGGACCCGGCGTCAGATGAACTAGTGGGTAGCGTTTTGTTTTTGTCTCTGTGTGCAGTATGAAGGAAGTAAGGGGTGGTTTTGAGAGCCAATGCTAACTAGCCAGATTCTCACATTATCCCTTTTTAAAAGTTGTACATTAGATTTGCTGCTTACAGCTTCTGGTCAGTAGTTTGCTTTCTACTAATGACCAGTAGTTTTATTTTTATTTAACCAGGTAGGCCAGTTGAGAACAAGTTCTCATTTACAACTGCGACCTGGTCCGATCGGCCCCCAGGGTGACTCGGCTCTCCTCCGATCGGCCCCCAGGGTGACTCGGCTCTCCTCCGATCGGCCCCCAGGGTGACTCGGCTCTCCTCCGATCGGCCCCCAGGGTGACTCGGCTCTCCTCCAATCGGCCCCCAGGGTGACTCGGCTCTCCTCCGATCGGCCCCCAGGGTGACTCGGCTCTCCTCCGATCAGCCCCCAGGGTGACTCGGCTCAGAGCATTCTACACTGTTGTGTATATCCATCCTCCTGTCCTCATTTGGCACTGTGGTTTCCTCTAGACCCAGTTGTTTCTCTCTGGTGTTTTCAGTGCGACGGCCTTCGCCGTTTCAGCAACTTCACACACCTCAGAAATGCCGCTGTTTGAAAGGCTGACTGTGACCACAGAGGAAGAAGTCTTGGTCTCCGTTCTCCATCGCACATCAAGCCCAGAGAGACGTCACAACTTCTAACGCCCCCTGTCTACCGCTGTCGAGAGGCTCGCTGGTTAAAACTGGCACGTTGACAGACCTGTTTATTAATGTGCCCTGTCCCTTGGTTACTTTAGTTTTTACAGTCTGTCATGTTACCAGCTGGTGTCCAGTCTACTTAGTGAGGGCCCCATGTTACCAGCTGGTGTCCAGTCTACTTAGTGAGGGCCCCATGTTACCAGCTGGTGTCCAGTCTACTTAGTGAGGGCCCCATGTTACCAGCTGGTGTCCAGTCTACTTAGTGAGGGCCCCATGTTACCAGCTGGTGTCCAGTCTACTTAGTGAGGGGCCCATGTTACCAGCTGGTGTCCAGTCTACTTACTGAGGGCCCCATGTTACCAGCTGGTGTCCAGTCTACTTAGTGAGGGCCCCATGTTACCAGCTGGTGTCCAGTCTACTTAGTGAGGGCCCCATGTTACCAGCTGGTGTCCAGTCTACTTACTGAGGGCCCCATGTTACCAGCTGGTGTCCAGTCTACTTACTGAGGGCCCCATGTTACCAGCTGGTGTCCAGTCTACTTACTGAGGGCCTCATGTTACCAGCTGGTGTCCAGTCTACTTACTGAGGGCCTCATGTTACCAGCTGGTGTCCAGTCCACTTAGTGAGGGCCCCATGTTACCAGCTGGTGTCCAGTCTACTTACTGAGGGCCCCATGTTACCAGCTGGTGTCCAGTCTACTTACTGAGGGCCCCATGTTACCAGCTGGTGTCCAGTCTACTTACTGAGGGCCCCATGTTACCAGCTGGTGTCCAGTCCACTTAGTGAGGGCCCCATGTTACCAGCTGGTGTCCAGTCTACTTACTGAGGGCCCCATGTTACCAGCTGGTGTCCAGTCTACTTACTGAGGGCCCCATGTTACCAGCTGGTGTCCAGTCTACTTACTGAGGGCCCCATGTTACCAGCTGGTGTCCAGTCTACTTACTGAGGGCCCCATGTTACCAGCTGGTGTCCAGTCTACTTACTGAGGGCCCCATGTTACCAGCTGGTGTCCAGTCTACTTACTGAGGGCCCCATGTTACCAGCTGGTGTCCAGTCTACTTACTGAGGGCCCCATGTTACCAGCTGGTGTCCAGTCTACTTAGTGAGGGCCCCATGTTACCAGCTGGTGTCCAGTCCACTTAGTGAGGGCCCCATGTTACCAGCTGGTGTCCAGTCTACTTACTGAGGGCCCCATGTTACCAGCTGGTGTCCAGTCTACTTAGTGAGGGCCCCATGTTACCAGCTGGTGTCCAGTCTACTTACTGAGGGCCCCATGTTACCAGCTGGTGTCCAGTCCACTTAGTGAGGGCCCCATGTTACCAGCTGGTGTCCAGTCTACTTACTGAGGGCCCATGTTACCAGCTGGTGTCCAGTCTACTTAGTGAGGGCCCCATGTTACCAGCTGGTGTCCAGTCTACTTAGTGAGGGCCCCATGTTACCAGCTGGTGTCCAGTCTACTTACTGAGGCCCCATGTTACCAGCTGGTGTCCAGTCTACTTACTAAGGGCCCCATGTTACCAGCTGGTGTCCAGTCCACTTAGTGAGGGCCCCATGTTACCAGCTGGTGTCCAGTCTACTTACTGAGGGCCCCATGTTACCAGCTGGTGTCCAGTCTACTTACTGAGGGCCCCATGTTACCAGCTGGTGTCCAGTCTACTTACTGAGGGCCCCATGTTACCAGCTGGTGTCCAGTCTACTTACTGAGGGCCCCATGTTACCAGCTGGTGTCCAGTCTACTTACTGAGGGCCCCATGTTACCAGCTGGTGTCCAGTCTACTTACTGAGGGCCCCATGTTACCAGCTGGTGTCCAGTCTACTTACTGAGGGCCCCATGTTACCAGCTGGTGTCCAGTCAACTTACTGAGGGCCCCATGTTACCAGCTGGTGTCCAGTCTACTTACTGAGGGCCCCATGTTACCAGCTGGTGTCCAGTCTACTTACTGAGGGCCCCATGTTACCAGCTGGTGTCCAGTCTACTTACTGAGGGCCCCATGTTACCAGCTGGTGTCCAGTCCAGAGCCAATTTAGCTCTTTTTTTTAAAAGCATTACAAATATTTAAAGTTGCAATATGTAAAAAAAATAATAATAATAAAAACAAATCTGACCTGATCAAATTCTCATAGAAATGTGAGTTATAGATCTGTCGTTCTTATTGAAAGCCAGTCTAAGAAGCGGTAAGATCTGTTCTATGTGTATTTCTAGGCTTCACGTTCTTAAATATCTTTTGGTTTTGTACACCAGTTTCAAACGGATGAGAAATATAATATTTTTGTTTATTTGACAAGATATTTCCCAGCGGTTTAGATGGAACACACTCTAACCCGGACGCCGCTGGGCCAATTGTGCGCCGCCCTGTGGGACTCCCGATCACGGCCCGGTTGCGATACAGTCCACTGCATCACTCGGGAGACCAATTTGGCAACCTAGTAGAATGTTATCAACCAGGAAATGGTGTGACGTCCCGGCTCAAGTTGCTGTGACTTGATGTGATCACTGTTAGGCCTAGTGATGGAGATCACACGGTCACCATGGTCAGTCAGCCCCCTGCAGTCTTGTGATGAGTTTATATTCTGACTTCTCTCCTCTCTCGTATTGTTTCTCCTCTCTGTTCATTATGATCAAGACAACGTGCCTTTTGTTCCACAGACAACAGCTCTCTCCCTGCTCTCTACTCCCTCTCTCTCTATCCTCTCTCCCAGCGCTCTCCTCTCTCCTCTCTGCAGTTCTGTCATTCATCTGACCCTCTCTTCACCCAACCCCTCTGTGCAGTCCTCATCTCATCTCCTATCTTCAGACCCCTCTGTGCAGTCCTCCTCCTCAGACCCCTCTGTGCAGTCCTCATCTCTTACCCCTCTGTGTAGTCCTCCTCATCTCAGACCCCTCTGTGTAGTCCTCCTCATCTCAGACCCCTCTGTGTAGTCCTCCTCCTCTCAGACCCCTCTGTGTAGTCCTCCTCCTCTCTGACCCCTCCCTCTGTGCAGTCCTCCTCCTCTCTGACCCCTCCCTCTGTGCAGTCCTCCTCCTCTCTGACCCCTCCCTCTGTGCAGTCCTCCTCCTCTCTGACCCCTCCCTCTGTGCAGTCCTCCTCCTCTCTGACCCCTCCCTCTGTGCAGTCCTCCTCCTCTCTGACCCCTCCCTCTGTGCAGTCCTCCTCCTCTCTGACCCCTGTGCAGTCCTCATCTCATCTTCTACTGTGGTTCTGGAATGAATGGATCTTGTCCAACCACTGCTTTTCTCCTTTTTGGTATCTACAAGAGTGTGTCGTCGGAGACCTCAAATTCTGATGAGACTGATGACTGTGTCTGTCTGAGCTGAGCTGCCAGAGAGCTTAAATCAGCACTGGAGAGATGCAGTAGTCTGGTCCCAGATCAGTTTGTACGGTGTCACCAACTCCCATGATCACTGTCATTTCCATTGCAAACAGATCCTAGATCAGGCTTATGGGAGAGCCCCTTGAGAGGACGCCCCTTGAGAGGAAGCCCCTTCAGGGATTCTTACTGACCGCCCCACAGTTCAGCTGGGTCATGAGGTCAGGGTTGAGGGTTGTTGAGAAACAAGGTCCTGAACTCCAGAAACGAACACGATTCTAATCCCTTTGTCTCCTGCGACAGAGGAGGGACAGGAAGTAGACATTCCAGGAGGTGATGAGGATCGTCAAGATGGCCTCCATCACCAACCAGGTTCACAGCCAAAATGCTCTGGAATAGAGTGTGGCAGCGGAGATGTGGGGCGGCGTTGCCATGGTGATCATTTACACAACATTACTGGAAAAGAAGCCGGGTGTCGACGATGTAAAGTCAAAGAGACCGATTTGGAGCTGGTGAGAAGTTCTCTCCACACACACACACACACCTTTTGTATATGACTTTGTTATTTGCATATATCCTATGTGATTGTATGTTCATACTGTGTTTAGTCAGTATGATGTCAACCATCCTGTCAGTCGGTAGGAAACACCAAGCTCAGTGTTAACCATCCTGTCAGTCGGTAGGAAACACCAAGCCCAGTGTCAACCATCCTGTCAGTCGGTAGGAAACACCAAGCCCAGTGTTAACCATCCTGTCAGTCGGTAGGAAACACCAAGCCCAGTGTCAACCATCCTGTCAGTCGGTAGGAAACACCAAGCCCAGTGTCCACCATCCTGTCAGTTGGTAGGAAACACCAAGCCCAGTGTCCACCATCCTGTCAGTTGGTAGGAAACACCAAGCCCAGTGTCAACCATCCTGTCAGTCGGTAGGAAACACCAAGCCCAGTGTCAACCATCCTGTCAGTCGGTAGGAAACACCAAGCCCAGTGTTAACCATCCTGTCAGTCGGTAGGAAACACCAAGCCCAGTGTTAACCATCCTGTCAGTTGGTAGGAAACACCAAGCCCAGTGTCCACCATCCTGTCAGTTGGTAGGAAACACCAAGCCCAGTGTTAACCATCCTGTCAGTCGGTAGGAAACACCAAGCCCAGTGTTAACCATCCTGTCAGTCGGTAGGAAACACCAAGCCCAGTGTCAACCATCCTGTCAGTCAGTAGGAAACACCAAGCCCAGTGTTAACCATCCTGTCAGTTGGTAGGAAACACCAAGCCCAGTGTCAACCATCCTGTCAGTTGGTAGGAAACACCAAGCCCAGTGTCAACCATCCTGTCAGTCAGTAGGAAACACCAAGCCCAGTGTCAACCATCCTGTCAGTTGGTAGGAAACACCAAGCCCAGTGTTAACCATCCTGTCAGTTGGTAGGAAACACCAAGCCCAGTGTTAACCATCCTGTCAGTCGGAAGGAAACACCAAGCCCAGTGTAGAATAACGTCTTGACGCCGTCTAATCTCACTGCCACGTTCTTCACCATCCCAAAGATGGAACAGTTTACGCCCTTACAGTATAATAAATGATAGATTTGTCCTATTCCACTATACAGACCATCAACCTATTCCAATATACAGACCATCAACCTATTCCACTATACAGACCACCAACCTATTCCACTATACAGACCATCAAGCTATTCCACTATACAGACCATCAAGCTATTCCACTATACAGACCATCAACCTATTCCACTATACAGACCATCAACCTATTCCACTATAAAGGGAATATGGCTGTTCCATTTGGGATGCTTCCTGTGATTACTGCGGCTGGGTTTGATGCTGTAAGCTTTTACTAATGGACTTAGGCCCGACTTCCCTTGGGTTGCTTTCTCCTACTATCATTTCCATTCAGGAAGTGATGGAAAACGCTCTTACATTATCTGAACATTACTCGATTTAAAAGGATAGTTTTTATCACATTGAATCATGGTTGAATGTTGAAAGCTCCGCATGTTATCACGAGGGACTGAAGGAAGGCTGTGTCATGTAGTTCCTTCCATTCCGGAAGCCTCTTGTTTCCTTCCATTCCGGAAGCCTCGTGTTTCCTTCCATTCCGGAAGCCTCGTGTTTCCTTCCATTCCGGAAGCCTCGTGTTTCCTTCCATTCCGGAAGCCTCGTGTTTCCTTCCATTCCGGAAGCCTCGTGTTTCCTTCCATTCCGGAAGCCTCTTGTTTCCTTCCATTCCGGAAGCCTCTTGTTTCCTTCCATTCATTACTCTTCTGAAAAACAAAGGGCCGTTATCTATAAAGTCCACTACTTTTGGCCCGGGCCCATAGGGTTCTGGTCAACAGTAGTGGACTATATCACTCAACCTTTAGAAACAACAAGGCTGGTCAACTCTGACTCATGTTTTCTCACCGGAGAAGGGAAGTGTTCAGAGTGAAAATTCTCCCTGTAATGTGGACATGAGGTTTTCCCTCTGTCCATGTGAAACGTCATCGTCATGCCCAGTCTCAGGAGACTGATCCTCAATTTTTAAAGTGGAGACTGGACTTACTAGGACTGTGTCTTTTTAAAGGGCACCCTATTTCTAATACAGTCACATGACTTTGGTCCGGAGCCCTATGGGCCAATATGTAGTGGATAAGACGCCATTTTAGATCCGGAGCCCTATGGGCCAATATGTAGTGGATAAGACGCCATTTTAGATGTGCCCAGGGGGAATCCATTCCACAGCTGCAGTCTCCAACGTCCTCTTTCATGCCACATTTACATAGACCTACAAAAACACCACACACACACACACATTGGTAGACACTATTGTTTCTGTGGTTTGCAGTAGACCATATCTTTGCATTACATTTCTAGGGGGTAGGGGATGCTAGCTTACACTTCCTGTTTCATTGTGTAGAGTGCTGTGTATGTACAGACGGCATGTTAAGCTCCAGTGTTGAGGTGACTTGGTGACAGAACGTTAAGCTCCAGTGTTGAGGAGAGGTGACAGAACGTTAAGCTCCCGTGTTGAGGTGACTTGGTGACAGAACGTTAAGCTCCAGTGGTGAGGTGACTTGGTGACAGAACGTTAAGCTCCAGTGTTGAGGAGAGGTGACAGAACGTTAAGCTCCAGTGTTGAGGTGACTTGGTGACAGAACGTTAAGCTCCAGTGTTGAGGAGAGGTGACAGAACGTTAAGCTCCCGTGTTGAGGTGACTTGGTGACAGAACGTTAAGCTCCAGTGGTGAGGTGACTTGGTGACAGAACGTTAAGCTCCAGTGTTGAGGAGAGGTGACAGAACGTTAAGCTCCAGTGTTGAGGTGACTTGGTGACAGAACGTTAAGCTCCAGTGGTGAGGTGACTTGGTGACAGAACGTTAAGCTCCAGTGTTGAGGAGAGGTGACAGAACGTTAAGCTCCAGTGGTGAGGTGACTTGGTGACAGAACGTTAAGCTCCAGTGTTGAGGTGACTTGGTGACAGAACGTTAAGCTCCAGTGGTGAGGTGACTTGGTGACAGAACGTTAAGCTCCAGTGTTGAGGAGAGGTGACAGAACGTTAAGCTCCAGTGTTGAGGGGAGGTGACTTGGTGACAGAACGTTAAGCTCCAGTGTTGAGGTGACTTGGTGACAGAACGTTAAGCTCCAGTGTTGAGGTGACTTGGTGACAGAACGTTAAGCTCCAGTGGTGAGGTGACTTGGTGACTTGGTGACAGAACGTTAAGCTCCAGTGGTGAGGTGACTTGGTGACAGAACGTTAAGCTCCAGTGTTGAGTTGACTTGGTGACAGAACGTTAAGCTCCAGTGTTGAGGTGACTTGGTGACAGAACGTTAAGCTCCAGTGGTGAGGTGACTTGGTGACAGAACGTTAAGCTCCAGTGTTGAGGTGACTTGGTGACAGAACGTTAAGCTCCAGTGGTGAGGTGACTTGGTGACAGAACGTTAAGCTCCAGTAGTGAGGTGACTTGGTGACAGAACGTTAAGCTCCAGTGTTGAGGTGACTTGGTGACAGAACGTTAAGCTCCAGTGTTGAGGTGAGGTGACTTGGTGACAGAACGTTAAGCTCCAGTGTTGAGGTGAGGTGACTTGGTGACAGAACGTTAAGCTCCAGTGTTGAGGTGACTTGGTGACAGAACGTTAAGCTCCAGTGTTGAGGTGACTTGGTGACAGAACGTTAAGCTCCAGTGGTGAGGTGACTTGGTGACAGAACGTTAAGCTCCAGTGTTGAGGTGACTTGGTGACAGAACGTTAAGCTCCAGTGGTGAGGTGACTTGGTGACAGAACGTTAAGCTCCAGTAGTGAGGTGACTTGGTGACAGAACGTTAAGCTCCAGTGTTGAGGTGACTTGGTGACAGAACGTTAAGCTCCAGTGTTGAGGGGAGGTGACTTGGTGACAGAACGTTAAGCTCCAGTGTTGAGGTGAGGTGACTTGGTGACAGAACGTTAAGCTCCAGTGTTGAGGTGACTTGGTGACAGAACGTTAAGCTCCAGTGTTGAGGTGAGGTGACTTGGTGACAGAACGTTAAGCTCCAGTGTTGAGGTGAGGTGACTTGGTGACAGAACGTTAAGCTCCAGTGTTGAGGTGACTTGGTGACAGAACGTTAAGCTCCAGTGTTGAGGTGACTTGGTGACAGAACGTTAAGCTCCAGTGTTGAGGTGACTTGGTGACAGAACGTTAAGCTCCAGTGTTGAGGTGACTTGGTGACAGAACGTTAAGCTCCAGTGTTGAGGTGACTTGGTGACAGAACGTTAAGCTCCAGTGTTGAGGTGACTTGGTGACAGAACGTTAAGCTCCAGTGTTGAGGGGAGGTGACAGAACGTTAAGCTCCAGTGTTGAGGAGAGGTGACTTGGTGACAGAACGTTAAGCTCCAGTGGTGAGGTGACTTGGTGACAGAACGTTAAGCTCCAGTGTTGAGGGGAGGTGACAGAACGTTAAGCTCCAGTGTTGAGGGGAGGTGACAGAACGTTAAGCTCCAGTGTTGAGGAGAGGTGACTTGGTGACAGAACGTTAAGCTCCAGTGTTGAGGGGAGGTGACAGAACGTTAAGCTCCAGTGTTGAGGTGACTTGGTGACAGAACGTTAAGCTCCAGTGGTGAGGTGACTTGGTGACAGAACGTTAAGCTCCAGTGTTGAGGGGAGGTGACAGAACGTTAAGCTCCAGTGGTGAGGTGACTTGGTGACAGAACGTTAAGCTCCAGTGTTGAGGTGACTTGGTGACAGAACGTTAAGCTCCAGTGGTGAGGTGACTTGGTGACAGAACGTTAAGCTCCAGTGTTGAGGTGACTTGGTGACAGAACGTTAAGCTCCAGTGTTGAGGTGACTTGGTGACAGAACGTTAAGCTCCAGTGGTGAGGTGACTTGGTGACAGAACGTTAAGCTCCAGTGGTGAGGTGAGGTGACAGAACGTTAAGCTCCAGTGGTGAGGTGACAGAACGTTAAGCTCCAGTGGTGAGGTGAGGTGACTTGGTGACAGAACGTTAAGCTCCAGTGTTGAGGTGAGGTGACTTGGTGACAGAACGTTAAGCTCCAGTGTTGAGGGGAGGTGACTTGGTGACAGAACGTTAAGCTCCAGTGTTGAGGTGACTTGATGACAGAACGTTAAGCTCCAGTGGTGAGGTGACAGAACGTTAAGCTCCAGTGTTGAGGTGACTTGGTGACAGAACGTTAAGCTCCAGTGTTGAGGTGACTTGGTGACAGAACGTTAAGCTCCAGTGGTGAGGTGACTTGGTGACAGAACGTTAAGCTCCAGTGTTGAGGTGACTTGGTGACAGAACGTTAAGCTCCAGTGGTGAGGTGACTTGGTGACAGAACGTTAAGCTCCAGTGTTGAGGAGAGGTGACAGAACGTTAAGCTCCAGTGTTGAGGGGACTTGGTGACAGAACGTTAAGCTCCAGTGGTGAGGTGACTTGGTGACAGAACGTTAAGCTCCAGTGTTGAGGTGACTTGGTGTCAGAACGTTAAGCTCCAGTGTTGAGGGGACTTGGTGACAGAACGTTAAGCTCCAGTGGTGAGGTGACTTGGTGACAGAACGTTAAGCTCCAGTGTTGAGTTGACTTGGTGACAGAACGGTAAGCTCCAGTGGTGAGGTGACTTGGTGACAGAACGTTAAGCTCCAGTGGTGAGGTGACTTGGTGACAGAACGTTAAGCTCCAGTGTTGAGGTGAGGTGACTTGGTGACAGAACGTTAAGCTCCAGTGTTGAGGTGACTTGGTGACAGAACGTTAAGCTCCAGTGTTGAGGTGACTTGGTGACAGAACGTTAAGCTCCAGTGTTGAGGTGACTTGGCGAAGGGGCTTTCCAACCCAAAGGCAGGTGTTGTTTCCTAATGTTATGGCTTGTGTTTCCACAGATCAAGGCAGAGACCATGAGCCTTCAGGGGACAGCACTCTTCTCTTGTGGAGTCATGGGTGAGTGTGGATATAATGGCTGTAGGAGTGGCTGGCTTACCTAGGATGAGATGTTTCTGATTTACCCGAGACCAAATAACAGCTCTGAATTTAGCCTAATAATGGATTCAGTTGGAATTAAGAGTAGCTGCTGCCATGGCAGGAACTAATGGGGATCCATAGGAAACCCCAGGAACTAATGGGGATCCATAGGAAACCCCAGGAACTAATGGGGATCCATAGGAAACCCCAGGAACTAATGGGGATCCATAGGAAACCCCGGGAAGAGTAGCTGCTGCCATGGCAGGAACTAATAGGGATCCATAATAAACCCCAGGAAGAGTAGCTGCTGCCTTGCAGCTAATAGGGATCCATAATAAACCCCAGGAACTAATAGGGATCCATAATAAACCCCAGGAAGAGTAGCTGCTGCCTTGCAGCTAATATGGATCCATAATAAACCCCAGGAAGAGTAGCTGCTGCCTTGCAACTAATAGGGATCCATAATAAACCAAAGGAACTAATGGGGATCCATAATAAACCCCAGGAACTAATGGGGATCCATAGGAAACACCAGGAACTAATGGGGATCCATATGTAACAGTATAAGTTTAGACCGTCCCCTCGCCCATACCCGGGCGCGAACCAGGGACCTTCTGCACACATCAACAGTCACCCTCGAAGCATCGTTACCCATCGCTCCACAAAAGCCGCGGCCCTTGCAGAGCAAGGGGAACTACTACTTCAAGGTCTCAGAGCAAGTGACGTCACCGATTGAAACGCTATTTAGCGCCCACGCTAACTAAGCTAGCCGTTTCACATCCGTTACACATAGGAAACACCAGGAACTAATGGGGATCCATAGGAAACACCAGGAACTAATGGGGATCCATAGGAAACACCAGGAACTAATGGGGATCCATAGGAAACCCCAGGAACTAATGGGGATCCATAGTAAACCCCAGGAACTAATGGGGATCCATAGTAAACCCCAGGAACTAATGGGGATCCATAGGAAACCCCAGGAACTAATGGGGATCCATAGGAAACCCCAGGAACTAATGGGGATCCATAGGAAACCCCAGGAACTAATGGGGATCCATAGGAAACCCCAGGAACTAATGGGGATCCATAGGAAACCCCAGGAACTAATGGGGATCCATAGGAAACACCAGGAACTAATGGGGATCCATAGGAAACACCAGGAACTAATGGGGATCCATAGTAAACCCCAGGAACTAATGGGGATCCATAGGAAACACCAGGAACTAATGGGGATCCATAGTAAACCCCAGGAACTAATGGGGATCCATAGGAAACACCAGGAACTAATGGGGATCCATAGGAAACCCCAGGAACTAATGGGGATCCATAGGAAACACCAGGAACTAATGGGGATCCATAGGAAACACCAGGAACTAATGGGGATCCATAGGAAACACCAGGAACTAATGGGGATCCATAGGAAACACCAGGAACTAATGGGGATCCATAGGAAACACCAGGAACTAATGGGGATCCATAGGAAACACCAGGAACTAATGGGGATCCATAGGAAACACCAGGAACTAATGGGGATCCATAGTAAATACATATAACAGCCACGTAAACCAATCTTTCCAATTTAGCTGTTAGGTTTCGATTCACCGACTGGGTTTTGTTCATCCCACTGGTTTCACAGCGCCCATTTTCAGATCCAGTCCGTATGCACTTCCTCATTCATTGCTAGAGCTGTCTGGCTGCGTTGTTAGTTCCCCGCTCGCGCTGCACAGATGTTGACACGCGTGTATAAATGCAAAACGGCATGTAGACCTGTTGAAACTGTTCATTAATGTTCACAGAACAATGTCCCCACAGGCTACAACACTATTTTGAAATGCAAAACCATACCGTTAGCTTCCAGTAGGCTAACTTCTACCAGACTAACTTTCCTTGATAGCTTATTTTTTTGTAATTTAAAAAATGTTAAAAAGATTGAACCTTTTTTATTTAACTAGGCAAGTCAGATAAGAACAAATTCGTATTTATAATGATGGCCAAACCCGGACGACACTGGGCCGATTGTGCGCCGCCCTATGGGTGACTATTACCATGTTGTATTGTAGTCTATATGTCCCCCCCTCCCCCCTGACTATTACCATGTTGTAGGCTATATGTCCCCCCCTCCCCCCTGACTATTACCATGTTGTAGGCTATATGTCCCCCCCTCCCCCCTGACTATTACCATGTTGTAGGCTATATGTCCTCCCCTGACTATTACCGTGTTGTAGGCTATATGTCCCCCCCCCCCCCTGACTATTACCGTGTTGTAGGCTATATGTCCCCCCCCCCCCCCCTGACTATTACCATGTTGTGTTGCAGAGACCGGCAGCAGGTGGGGTGATGTGGGTCTGGGCCGGGGGTGTTGTGGAGCGCTGCATCACCAGAGAGCCTCAGTGGAGTCCTGTTGCCTGGAGAACCTGTGGGATGTCCTGCCCTCCGAGGTTCTACCCCCCCACTACTACCCGAGCCCAGTCAGAGACGCAGGACTGGGTCCCACCAGCATCACCTCCATCCCGGGCGCCATCCCCTCCATCCCGGGCGCCATCACCAGCCTGCTACAGGACCTGAGCCTGGGTGAGACGTCAGCCGCCGTAGCCTCCTCACCCTCCACCGCTCCACCCTCCAAACGCCAGTGCCGCTCCGTCTCCTGCTCAGAGGACCTGGGAGGCCGGTCGTCGACCTGGAGGCCCCAGGGGTCCGGGGTGTGGACGGCTGTGGCGAAGAGGCGATCCCACAGCGGAGGAAGTGTCCAGAGAGGATTTGCATCAGGAGGAGGGACACGCTCTCAGCAGCTAGGGTTCCCTGCCATGCAGCGTAGCTTCAGCTTCAGCCTGCCAGCTCGCTCCAACACCCTCTCCCTGGATCTCACTGGCTTCACCTCCTGCCCTTCCTATTTCAGCGGTTTAGCCCCTCCCTCTTACTCCTCCCGGTCCTCAGAGCCCCCCAGGCCCTTCCTCTACCTCTCTCATGAACAGATCTGCCTCCCAGAGATCCAGGGAGTGCCGGCGTCGCCCCTGAGCTCCCCAGACTCCACCCCAGAGATGAAGCGCCGTGCTGGGCAGGGGGGGCTGGCCCGGAGTCGCTCTCAGCCCTGCGTCCTCAGTGACAAGAAGATGGGTATGAAGCGGAGGAGACCAGCCGACTCACACAAACAGAGGCCTTCTCTGGACCTGACCAAGATGACACAGGTTCGAAGGGGACGAATATAATGGGTTTACCTGTGTTGTAATTCAGGAGGATCTGGTCTGCTATAGCTAGCTCAAATCTTTCCTGCACTGTTGGGTAAAGCAAACAATTTAAAAAGGTCAAGTTGTGTGTTTCTTCAACCGCTATTATTGAACAAGTCCAATAGTGTCCCGTCAAGCCAGCGAAATATTGCATCTCCATGGAAACCAACTGTAGAGTAACTGCCAATGCTGTTCATGGGGTCTGACTGACTATGTCTGTTCAGGATCCTGCATGTTGTGTAGTTCTCTCTCCTCTCTATCCCAGTCCAGTCACGGTTTGCTTTAGTTTCTTTTTCCTGTGTGACCAAATAAATATTCATAACAAATTCATATAAAAAAAATATTTTTTCTATCCACAGAAACTTCGGAATTTCCAAAGCCTCAGCTGCCCTGGGATCACTGGGGACGACAGCTATCAATCAACCCAGGGCCCGCCCCCTCTGAGGACCACTGACCAATGTGAGACTGACTTTACCTCTGCAGGCAATCAGGGATTGGACGAGCCAACCTCCAGCTCCAAAGATAGCGGAGTTGTCACAAGTGTCTCTAGGGAGGAGGATCTAGCCAGCTCCATCGAGGAGCTGGATTGGCTGAGCTCCCCGGTCTGCGACGACGTGACCGAAGGGGCAGCCACTGGCACCAGGAAGGATGTGTATCAGCTGGGAGGAGATCTGGACATCGATCAGATCGAGAGGAACTGAACCCGGGTCGTTTTCATAAGGCACCAAACGGAACAAAACAGACTGAAACGAGGAGAGAGAACCTGGATATGTCCAATGAGAAATGCTGCAAAATGTTAATGCATTTTTTTTCTCATGTTCCCGAATGAACATGACCCTGAACTATACTTACCACCCTCAGGGGAATGACCCTGAACTATTCTTACCACCCTCAGGGGAATGGGACTGAATGAACATGACCCTGAACTATACTTACCACCCTCAGGGGAATGGGACTGAATGAACATGACCCTGAACTATACTTACCACCCTCAGGGGAATGACCCTGAACTATTCTTACCACCCTCAGGGGAATGACCCTGAACTATTCTTACCACCCTCAGGGGAATGGGACTGAATGAACATGACCCTGAACTATACTTACCACCCTTAGGGGAATGACCCTGAACTATTCTTACCACTGTCAGGGGAATGGGACTGAATGAACATGACCCTGAACTATACTCACCACCCTCAGGGGAATGGGACTGTGAAGGGAAAGAGGAGTTGGGTGGTACAGTAGGTAAACCCTGCTGACAGGCTTAAAGGACAAAGACAAGTAGAGTACAGTAGTCCATGTGAAGAGACCAGGCTCCTGCTCTGACTAAACCCTGTAGACTACAGTAGTCCATGTGAAGAGACCAGGCCAGGTTCCTGCTCTGACTAAACCCTATAGACTACAGTAGTCCATGTGAAGAGACCAGGCTCCTGCTCTGACTAAACCCTGTAGACTACAGTAGTCCATGTGAAGAGACCAGACTCCTGCTCTGACTAAACCCTGTAGAGTACAGTAGTCCATGTGAAGAGACCAGACTCCTGCTCTGACTAAACCCTGTAGACTACAGTAGTCCATGTGACGAGACCAGGCTCCTGCTCTGACTAAACCCTGTAGACTACAGTAGTCCATGTGAAGAGACCAGGCTCCTGCTCTGACTAAACCCTGTAGAGTACAGTAGTCCATGTGAAGAGACCAGACTCCTGCTCTGACTAAACCCTGTAGAGTACAGTAGTCCATGTGAAGAGACCAGGCTCCTGCTCTGACTAAACCCTGTAGACTACAGTAGTCCATGTGAAGAGACCAGACTCCTGCTCTGACTAAACCCTGTAGAGTACAGTAGTCCATGTGAAGAGACCAGACTCCTGCTCTGACTAAACCCTGTAGACTACAGTAGTCCATGTGAAGAGACCAGACTCCTGCTCTGACTAAACCCTGTAGACTACAGTAGTCCATGTGACGAGACCAGGCTCCTGCTCTGACTAAACCCTGTAGACTACAGTAGTCCATGTGAAGAGACCAGGCTCCTGCTCTGACTAAACCCTGTAGACTACAGTAGTCCATGAGAAGAGACCAGACTCCTGCTCTGACTAAACCCTGTAGACTACAGTAGTCCATGAGAAGAGACCAGGCTCCTGCTCTGACTAAACCCTGGGAGTGAAAGGTGAAGGAGGGTCTGTTGTCTGTCTGGGCTATCACCATTTCTCTCTTAGCCTGAATGCCTTATCTATAACGATGTACTGGGTATGAACAGAACACACAGCTGGTTTGTACTGGTGATGAACAGAACACACAGCTGGTTTGTACTGGTGATGAACAGAACACACAGCTGGTTTATATAACGATGTACTGGTGATGAACAGAACACACAGCTGGTTTGTACTGGTGATGAACAGAACACACAGCTGGTTTGTATAACGATGTACTGGGTACGAACAGAACACACAGCTGGTTTGTATAACGATGTACTGGGTACGAACAGAACACACAGCTGGTTTGTATAACGATGTACTGGGTATGAACAGAACACACAGCTGGTTTGTATAACGATGTACTGGGTATGAACAGAACACACAGCTGGTTTGTATAACGATGTACTGGGTATGAACAGAACACACAGCTGGTTTGTATAACGATGTACTGGGTACGAACAGAACACACAGCTGGTTTGTACTGGGTATGAACAGAATAAACAGCTGGTTTGTATAATGATGTACTGGGTACGAACAGAATAAACAGCTGGTTTGTATAACGATGTACTGGGAATGAACAGAACACAGCTGGTTTGTATAATGATGTACTGGGTACGAACAGAATAAACAGCTGGTTTGTATAATGATGTACTGGGTACGAACAGAATAAACAGCTGGTTTGTATAATGATGTACTGGGTATGAACAGAACACACAGCTGGTTTGTACTGGGTATGAACAGAACACACAGCTGGT
Organism: Oncorhynchus mykiss; assembly: GCF_013265735.2. NCBI lineage: Eukaryota > Metazoa > Chordata > Actinopteri > Salmoniformes > Salmonidae > Oncorhynchus > Oncorhynchus mykiss. The sequence goes on along the minus strand of NW_023493673.1, from coordinate 559,875 downwards.
TTGTACTGGGTATGAACAGAACACACAGCTGGTTTGTACTGGGTATGAACAGGACACACAGCTGGTTTGTACTGGGTATGAACAGGACACACAGCTGGTTTGTACTGGGTATGAACAGAATAAACAGCTGGTTTGTACTGGGTATGAACAGAACACACAGCTAGTTTGTATTAATTATCTGCACTTGGACTAGTGGATGTCGTCCCAATCGATCACCTAAACCTGACGCACGTGGGGATCTGAGATGATTTGACCAGTGTCAATCAATAAATTATTTATAATTATTAGGTCAATCAATATGGTCGTAGTTCCCCACCCCCCTTTCCCTCTGATAGGCTAGGGGGAAGTTTCACCCTATTGCTTATACCAATCAAATCCACTCAGAGGGCGTAGGGCGCTAGGGGCCCGTCTGGGATTGGGTTGTTTCTCAACACCGATTCCTCCCACAGCACGTTAACAGGGACGTGAGGACGGCGATGGAGAGGACTTTGAGAGACACCGTCTGTCTGTACATTCCTTCCTCCTCCTTCCTCTATCTTTTTAATGGGGAAAATTAATTTCACACACAGCACCCCCCCAGACCTGGGTTCAAATACTATTTGAAATCTTTCAAACAAATCAAATGTATTTATAAAGCCCTTCTTACATCAGCTCATATCTCAAAGTGCTGTACAGAAACCCAGCCTAAAACCCCAAACAGCAAGCAATATAGAAGCACGGTGGCCAGGAAAAACTCCCTAGAAAGGCCAGAACTCTAGGATGAAACCTAGAGAGGAACCAGGCTCTGAGGGGTGGCCAGTCCTCTTCTGGCTGTGCCGGGTGGAGATTATAACAGAACATGGCCAAGATGTTCAAATGTTCATAAATGACCAGCAGGGTCAAATAATAATAATCACAGTAGTTGTCGAGGGTGCAACAGGTCAGCACCTCAGGAGTAAATGTCAGTTGGCTTTTCATAGCCGATCATTAAGAGTATCTCTCCCACTCCTGCTGTCTCTAGTGAGTTGAAAACAGCAGGTCTGGGACAGGTAGCATGTCTGGTGAACAGGTCAGGGTTCCATAGCCGCAGGCAGAACAGTTGAAAACTGGAGCAGCAGCACGGCCAGATGGAGTGGGGACAACAAGGATTCATCATGCCAGGTAGTCCTGGGGCATGGTCCTAGGGCTCAGATCCTCCGAGAGAAGAGAGAGAGAAAGAGAGAATTGGAAAGAGCACACTTAAATTCACACTGGACACCGGATAAGGCAGGAGAAATACTCCAGATATAACAGACTGACCCTAGCCCCCCGACACATAAACTACTGCAGCATAAATACTGGAGGCTGAGACAGGATGGGTCAGGAGACACTGTGGCCCCATCTGACGATAAACACTTTTATCGTTTGCTTTAGGCCTGGAGTGCTTTAGGCCTGCCTGGAGTGCCTGGAGTGCTTTAGGCCTGCCTGGAGTGCTTTAGGCCTGCCTGGAGTGTCTGGAGTGCTTTAGGCCTGCCTGGAGTGTCTGGAGTGCTTTAGGCCTGCCTGGAGTGCTTTAGGCCTGCCTGGAGTGCTTTAGGCCTGCCTGGAGTGCTTTAGGCCTGCCTGGAGTGCTTTAGGCCTGCCAGGAGTGCCTGGAGTGCTTTAGGCCTGCCTGGAGTGTCTGGAGTGCTTTAGGCCTGCCTGGAGTGTCTGGAGTGCTTTAGGCCTGCCTGGAGTGTCTGGAGTGCTTTAGGCCTGCCTGGAGTGCCTGGAGTGCTTTAGGCCTGCCAGGAGTGTCTGGAGTGCTTTAGGCCTGCCTGGAGTGCCTGGAGTGCTTTAGGCCTGCCAGGAGTGTCTGGAGTGCTTTAGGCCTGCCTGGAGTGTCTGGAGTGCTTTAGGCCTGCCTGGAGTGTCTGGAGTGCTTTAGGCCTGCCTGGAGTGTCTGGAGTGCTTTAGGCCTGCCTGGAGTGTCTGGAGTGCTTTAGGCCTGCTTGGAGTGTCTGGAGTGCTTTAGGCCTGGAGTGCTTTAGGCCTGCCTGGAGTGCTTTAGGCCTGGAGTGCTTTAGGCCTGCCAGGAGTGTCTGGAGTGCTTTAGGCCTGCCTGGATGATGGGACTATTATTCTGGTTAAACAGACAAGATCAGTCAAGCCCAGTTAAAATATTGAAATTATTTCAAATAGTGTTTGAACCCAGGTCTGACACACACACACACACACAGCCTATACAGAGTATATCAATGAACATGTCACACAATAACATTGAAATGAAATCTACTCTCCTCATTCGGCAGAGAGAAACTTAGTGATGTTGCTAATATGGCGTTTTTAATAATATAATATTGTTACTACAACGCGATGTAAGGTAAAAACATGGCACGTATTTCTATTGGAATAAACATGGTTGTTTTACATGTTCGTCTACCGTCTTCAGATATATGAATATAAACTCGGCAACAACAAACAAGAAACGTCCTCTCGCTGTCAACGGCGTTTATTTTCAGCAAACTTAACGTGTGAATGTTTGTACGAAAATAAGATTCAACAACTGAGACATAAACTGAACAAGTTGCACAGACATGTGACTTAACAGAAATTGAATAATGTGTCCCTGAACAAAGGGGGGGGGGGGTCAAAATCAAAAGTAACAGTCAGTATCAGTCAGTCAAAACCTAAAACAGATAATTGTTACGAGGATTTAATGTCAGGAATTGGGACAAACTGAGTTGAAATGTTTCCAGTTTAGGTGTATGTAAACTTCTGACTTCAACTGTATATATAACTATGGCACAGACACGTTCACTGTAGTGGACTACACAGACACGCTCACTGTAGTGGAGGATGGATGGAGGATGACAGGCCAGCGGAGGATGACAGGCCAGCGGGGAGATGACAGGCCAGTGGGGATGACGGGCCAGGGGGAGATGACAGGCCAGTGGGGATGACAGGGCAGGGGGAGATGACAGGCCAGGGGGAGATGACAGGCGAGTGGGGGATGACAGGCCAGGGGGAGATGACAGGCCAGGGGGAGATGACAGGCCAGTGGGGATGACAGGCCAGGGGGAGATGACAGGCCAGTGGGGATGACAGGCCAGTGGAGGATGACAGGCCAGCGGGGAGATGACAGGCCAGTGGAGGATGACAGGCCAGGGGGAGATGACAGGCCAGGGGGAGATGACAGGCCAGCGGGGAGATGACAGGCCAGCGGGGAGATGACAGGCCAGCGGGGAGATGACAGGCCAGCGGGGAGATGACAGGCCAGGGGGAGATGACAGGCCAGTGGAGGATGACAGGCCAGCGGAGGATGACAGGCCAGCGGGGAGATGACAGGCCAGTAAGGGATGACAGGCCAGGGGAGGATGACAGGCCAGCGGGGAGATGACAGGCCAGTGGGGATGACAGGCCAGTGGAGGATGACAGGCCAGGGGGAGATGACAGGCCAGGGGGAGATGACAGGCCAGCGGGGAGATGACAGGCCAGTGGAGGATGACAGGCCAGTGGAGGATGACAGGCCAGGGGGAGATGACAGGCCAGTGGAGGATGACAGGCCAGGGGGAGATGACAGGCCAGGGGGAGATGACAGGCCAGTGGGGAGATGACAGGCCAGCGGGGAGATGACAGGCCAGGGGGAGATGACAGGCCAGGGGGAGATGACAGGCCAGCGGGGAGATGACAGGCCAGGGGGAGATGACAGGCCAGGGGGAGATGACAGGCCAGGGGGAGATGACAGGCCAGTGGGGAGATGACAGGCCAGCGGGGAGATGACAGGCCAGGGGGAGATGACAGGCCAGGGGGAGATGACAGGCCAGTGGGGATGACAGGCCAGGGGGAGATGACAGGCCAGGGGGAGATGACAGGCCAGGGGGAGATGACAGGCCAGCGGGGAGATGACAGGCCAGGGGGGAAGTCCTCTTTTCCATGTTAAATGATGGGTTGCATCGTGGCAGTGCAGCCTAGAGACCTCCCTTCCTTTCTCCCTCCCTTCCTCTCTCCCTCCCTCCTGGGAAACAAAGGGGCTTTTTATCTGAAGAGCAGCAGTGACATGGGAGGAGAGGAGAGGGAAGGAGAAGCGAGGGGATGAGAGGACAGGGAGGGAGGAGAGGGCAGGCAGGCGGACGGCTGTGAATGTGGGCCATGTGTCAGGACTGCTGGTGCTGCTTCTCTCCGTTGCTCTCTAGTTCTGTAACTAAGTGACTCGGGAAAAAATACATTCATATTTTGGGTCCGTGGCCAGGAAACTCCCCAGACCTTAATCCCATTGAGAACTTGTGGTCAATCCTCAAGAGGCGGGTGGACAAACAAAAATCCACAAATTCTGACAAACTCCAAGCATTGATTATGCAAGAATGGGCTGCCATCAGTCAGGATGTGGCCCAGAAGTTAATTGACAGCATGCCAGGGCGGATTGCAGAGGTCTTGAAAAAGTAGGGTCAACTCTGCAAATATTGACTCTTTGCATCAACTTCATGTAATTGTCAATAAAAGCCTTTGACACTTATGAAATGCTTGTAATTATACTTCAGTATCCATAGAAACATCTGACAAAAATATCTAAAGACACTGAAGCAGCAAACTTTGTGGAAATTAATATTTGTGTCCTCAAAACTTTTGGCCACGACTGTGTCACCTGCCATGGCTTTGAGCCTCCGTTCTCCTTCCCTCGTAGTTTAGACCTGCTACCACAACGTCCTTCACTCCTTCCCTCGTAGTTCAGACCTGCTACCACAACGTCCTTCACTCCTTCCCTCGTTGTTCAGACCTGCTACCACAACGTCCTTCCCTCGTAGTTCAGACCTGCTACCACAACGTCCTTCCCTCGTAGTTCAGACCTGCTACCACAACGTCCTTCCCTCGTAGTTCAGACCTGCTACCACAACGTCCTTCCCTCGTAGTTCAGACCTGCTACCACAACGTCCTTCCCTCGTAGTTCAGACCTGCTACCACAACGTCCTTCCCTCCTTCCCTCGTAGTTCAGACCTGCTACCACAACGTCCTTCCCTCATTCTTGTCGTGAAATACACGAGTCTCAGCCTTTCTCGGTAAGTGGAACAACTCTCCTCCTCTAATAGGCCAAGCAGCTAACCACCCCACCGGTTGACACGCTACACACCGGGCATGTCACATACAACACAGAGTAATTGGAGACTTTAATTACCCTAAAAAGGGACGAATGGTATTTATTTAATGGATTGGATTATGTTATGTTGTCGCCTGAGAGGAATCTGTCCGCTTGCACAATGACCTTTTTTTAAAACTTGGCCTTGTCAGCGAGAGAGAGAGAGAGCTTGGCTTTTCTGTACAAGGAGGCTTGTTTTGGCTGAGTCGACCTCGTTGGGGTAGTGAGTTCAGAAGGAAACGAGTGGAGCCAACAGGGCCTTGTAAAGAGAGGACACACACACACACCCTCTCCGACCTCCACAGCCTTTAATCTGACTAGTGACAGAAATGAAATGAGTCTGTGTTATTGGGTTAGGACAACAGGAGGGACTGTTCTGGGGTCAGATGGGACTGTTATGGGGTCTGATGGGACTACAGGAGGGACTGTTCTGGGGTCAGATGGGACGTGTTGTGTCCCTGTACAGGGTTGGTACCTCTAACCAGCTCAGACAGAAACATGTTCATTAAATTTTAATTTGCTGTTGTTGCTCTTCCACTTTCTTGATCACCCACAGCACCGTTCTCAACCTGACACACACACACAGCACCGTTCTCAACCTGACACACACACACAGCACCGTTCTCCTCAACCTGACACACTCACACAGCACCGTTCTCCTCAACCTGACACACTCACACAGCACCGTTCTCCTCAACCTAACACACTCACACAGCACCGTTCTCAACCTGACACACACACACAGCACCGTTCTCAACCTGACACACACACACAGCACCGTTCTCCTCAACCTGACACACTCACACAGCACCGTTCTCAACCTGACACACTCACACAGCACCGTTCTCAACCTGACACACTCACACAGCACCGTTCTCAACCTGACACACACACACAGCACCGTTCTCAACCTGACACACACACACAGCACCGTTCTCCTCAACCTGACACACTCACACAGCACCGTTCTCCTCAACCTAACACACTCACACAGCACCGTTCTCAACCTGACACACACACACAGCACCGTTCTCAACCTGACACACACACACAGCACCGTTCTCCTCAACCTGACACACTCACACAGCACCGTTCTCAACCTGACACACTCACACAGCACCGTTCTCAACCTGACACACACACACAGCACCGTTCTCAACCTGACACACACACACAGCACCGTTCTCCTCAACCTGACACACTCACACAGCACCGTTCTCCTCAACCTGACACACTCACACAGCACCGTTCTCCTCAACCTAACACACTCACACAGCACCGTTCTCAACCTGACACACACACACAGCACCGTTCTCAACCTGACACACACACACAGCACCGTTCTCCTCAACCTGACACACTCACACAGCACCGTTCTCAACCTGACACACTCACACAGCACCGTTCTCAACCTGACACACTCACACAGCACCGTTCTCAACCTGACACACACACACAGCACCGTTCTCAACCTGACACACTCACACAGCACCGTTCTCCTCAACCTAACACACTCACACAGCACCGTTCTCAACCTGACACACTCACACAGCACCGTTCTCCTCAACCTGACACACTCACACAGCACCGTTCTCCTCAACCTGACACACACACACCGCACCGTTCTGAACCTGACACACACACACAGCACCGTTCTCAACCTGACACACTCACACAGCACCGTTCTCAACCTGACACACTCACACAGCACCGTTCTCCTCAACCTGACACACTCACACAGCACCGTTCTCCTCAACCTGACACACTCACACAGCACCGTTCTCCTCAACCTGACACACTCACACAGCACCGTTCTCAACCTGACACACACACACAGCACCGTTCTCAACCTGACACACTCACACAGCACCGTTCTCCTCAACCTGACACACTCACACAGCACCGTTCTCCTCAACCTGACACACACACACAGCACCGTTCTCAACCTGACACACTCACACAGCACCGTTCTCCTCAACCTGACACACTCACACAGCACCGTTCTCCTCAACCTGACACACTCACACAGCACGATTCTCCTCAACCTGACACACACACACAGCACCGTTCTCCTCAACCTGACACACTCACACAGCACCGTTCTCCTCAACCTGACACACTCACACAGCACCGTTCTCAACCTGACACACTCACACAGCACCGTTCTCCTCAACCTGACACACTCACACAGCACCGTTCTCCTCAACCTGACACACTCACACAGCACCGTTCTCCTCAACCTGACACACTCACACAGCACCGTTCTCAACCTGACACACACACACAGCACCGTTCTCCTCAACCTGACACACTCACACAGCACCGTTCTCCTCAACCTGACACACACACACAGCACCGTTCTCCTCAACCTGACACACTCACACAGCACCGTTCTCAACCTGACCCACTCACACAGCACCGTTCTCCTCAACCTGACACACTCACACAGCACCGTTCTCCTCAACCTGACACACTCACACAGCACCGTTCTCCTCTACCTGACACACTCACACAGCACCGTTCTCCTCAACCTGACACACTCACACAGCACCGTTCTCCTCAACCTGACACACTCACACAGCACCGTTCTCCTCAACCTGACACACTCACACAGCACCGTTCTCAACCTGACACACTCACACAGCACCGTTCTCAACCTGACACACTCACACAGCACCGTTCTCCTCAACCTGACACACTCACACAGCACCGTTCTCCTCAACCTGACACACTCACACAGCACCGTTCTCCTCAACCTGACACACTCACACAGCACCGTTCTCCTCAACCTGACACACTCACACAGCACCGTTCTCCTCAACCTGACACACTCACACAGCACCGTTCTCAACCTGACACACTCACACAGCACCGTTCTCAACCTGACACACTCACACAGCACCGTTCTCCTCAACCTGACACACTCACACAGCACCGTTCTCCTCAACCTGACACACTCACACAGCACCGTTCTCCTCAACCTGACACACTCACACAGCACCGTTCTCCTCAACCTGACACACTCACACAGCACCGTTCTCCTCAACCTGACACACTCACACAGCACCGTTCTCCTCAACCTGACACACTCACACAGCACCGTTCTCCTCAACCTGACACACTCACACAGCACCGTTCTCAACCTGACACACTCACACAGCACCGTTCTCAACCTGACACACTCACACAGCACCGTTCTCCTCAACCTGACACACTCACACAGCACCGTTCTCCTCAACCTGACACACTCACACAGCACCGTTCTCCTCAACCTGACACACTCACACAGCACCGTTCTCCTCAACCTGACACACTCACACAGCACCGTTCTCCTCAACCTGACACACTCACACAGCACCGTCCTCAACCTGACACACTCACACAGCACCGTTCTCCTCAACCTGACACACTCACACAGCACCGCTAGGCAGCTTGTTTCTGTATCTTATACTCTCACACACAAATGTAAGACATTTGAAGCTTAAAGCATTTCCTGGTTGGTCTCACAAAGTAGACAGACAGACAGGTAGGCAGACATACAGACAGGCAGGCAGGCAGGCAGGCATACAGACATGCAGACAGGCAGACAGACAGGCAGGCAGGCAGGCATATAGACAGACAGGCAGGCATATAGACAGACAGGCATACAGACAGGCATACAGACAGGCAGGCAAATAGACAAGCATACAGACAGACAGGCATATAGACAGGCAGGCATATAGACAGGCAGGCATACAGACAGACAGGCATATAGGCAGGCAGACAGACAGACAGGCAGGCATATAGACAGACAGGCATACAGACAGGCAGGCAGACAGACAGGCAGGCAGGCAGGCAGGCATACAGACAGGCAGGCAGACAAACATACAGACAGGCAGGCAGACAGACAGGCAGGCATATAGACAGACAGGCATACAGACAGGCAGGCAGACAGACAGACAGGCAGGCAGACATACATACAGACAGGCAGGCAGACAGACGGGCAGGTAGGCATATAGACAGGCAGGCATACAGACAGGCAGGCATATAGACAGACAGACAGGCAGGCAGGCAGGCAGACAGGCAGGCAGGCAGACAGACAGGCAGGCAGGCATATAGACAGGCAGGCAGGCAGGCAGACAGGCAGGCAGACAGACAGGCACACCACAAACAAACAGAATTTGAGTCTGAAAGCAACAGGTCCTGTTAGGTTTCTCTCTTACTTCCAGGGGAGCTGTGCCTAAGTAACACATATATATACACACACACACACACACACACACACACACACACACACACACACATACACACACACACACCACAGAGCTGAGCTGTGCCTCCAGGCTAGTACTACCCTCTACCTCCAGAGGCAGTTCATGTGGTTGAATCTGAACACTCCCTTGGTCTCAGCTAAAGCCACATAACATTTCCACTTGAACAAATGCAACACTAAAGGCTTGGTCTCGTGAAACTTCACTCCAGGGTGTGGCTTGTTTCCTAGGTTACCGGGGATATATGGTGTGTAAACACACACTTTACATTGCCTGATGTCTCCTGTCAGTCGTTGCCATTTATGTAGGTGGCATAGTAGCTAAGACGTTGAACCATCCACGTTATTAAATACCTAGAGGGGATATGTGTGTTAAACACTCAATGTGGGGGTGGAAATGGCAGCCATTTTGGTCAGGGAGGAATCCAAACCAGTCTAATTGGAATGAATGGCGGTAGAGGCATTTCCTGATTTTACTTATACAGGAAAGTAAAAATAAGTTATGTGATGTATCAGAAATTGTGTTATAGAATTATAGTCAACCTAAAATATTGTAATTTAAATATAGTTTTACCATTTTTATTACAATTTTCTGTTAACAGACCATAGATGTCTCGGTTTAATATTTCTTCTTGGAAAGCTGTGAGTGATATTCTATGATACTATATCAGTCAGTAGCTGTTGCATTTCCAACGTGTCTGTCCTATCAACTGTCTGTCCTATCAACTGTCTGTCTATCAACTGTCTGTCCTATCAACCGATGTCTGTCCTATCAACTGATGTCTGTCCTATCAACTGATGTCTGTCCTATCAACTGTCTGTCCTATCAACTGTCTGTCCTATCAACTGTCTGTCCTATCAACTGTCTGTCCTATCAACCGATGTCTGTCCTATCAACTGTCTGTCCTATCAACTGTCTGTCCTATCAACTGTCTGTCCTATCAACGGATGTCTGTCCTATCAACAGATGTCTGTCCTATCAACTGTCTGTCCTATCAACCGATGTCTGTCCTATCAACAGATGTCTGTCCTATCAACTGATGTCTGTCCTATCAACTGATGTCTGCAAGTCTGTCCTATCAACGGATGTCTGTCCTATCAACTGATGTCTGTCCTATCAACGGATGTCTGTCCTATCAACTGATGTCCTTTCAACTGATGTCTGTCCTATCAACTGATGTCTGTCCTATCAACTGATGTATGTCCTATCAACTGATGCCTGTCCTATCAACTGTCTGTCCTATCAACTGATGTCTGTCCTATCAACTGATGTCTGTCCTATCAACTGATGTCTGTCCTATCAACCGATGTCTGTCCTATCAACGGATGTCTGTCCTATCAACTGTCTGTCCTATCAACTGATGTCTGTCCTATCAACTGATGTCTGTCCTATCAACTGTCTGTCCTATCAACTGATGTCTGTCCTATCAACTGATGTCTGTCCTATCAACCGATGTCTGTCCTATCAACTGATGTCTGTCCTATCAACTGATGTCTGCCAGTCTGTCTTATCAACTGATGTCTGTCAGTCTGTCCTATCAACCGATGTCTGCCAGTCTGTCCTATCAACTGATGTCTGCCAGTCTGTCCTATCAACTGATGTCTGTCCTATCAACCGATGTCTGCCAGTCTGTCCTATCAACTGATGTCTGCCAGTCTGTCCTATCAACTGATGTCTGTCCTATCAACTGATGTCTGCCAGTCTGTCCTATCAACTGATGTCTGTCCTATCAACTGATGTCTGCCAGTCTGTCCTATCAACTAATGTCTGCCAGTCTGTCCTATCAACTAATGTCTGCCAGTCTGTCCTATCAACCGATGTCAGCCAGTGTATAGCTGTGGATCAACTGCATTGTTTCAATAGAATGTTGGCAGTTAATTTGAAAACAATATTGTATCATCTCTCTAAACTTGGCTGGCTGACTGGCTGGCTGGCTGGCTGACTGACTGGCTGGCTGGCTGGCTGGCTGCCTAACAAACATAGGGTGTAAATAATTCATTGTTTTTACCCAATCGTATCACAGCACTGGCAAACCATGGTTGACCACCTCTCTGACCAACATGGCTGACCTTTCATCTCTTCATAGGAAGGTTCATGACCATTCTACTATTCTACACTGAACACAACATGGTCCCATGTTTAGTGAGCATTTAGTCTTTGCAAAGATAATCCATCCCCTGACAGACGCGGCATATCAAGAAGCTGACTAAACAGCAGGATCATTACAAAGGTGCACCTTGTGCTGGGGACGACAAAAGGCCACTCTCTAAAATGTGCAGTTTTGTCACACAACGCAACGCCGCAGATGTCTCATGTTTTGAGGGAGCGTTGCAATTGGCATGCTGACTGCAGGAATGTCCACCAGAGCTGTTGCCAGATAGTTTAATGTTAACTTCGCTGCCATAAGCCGCATCAAGTCGTTTTAGAGAATTTTTTGACAGGACGTCCGTCCGGCCTCGCGTCCGCAGACCACGTGAAACCATGCCAACCACGCCAGCCCAGGACCTTCAAATCCGGCTTCTTCACCCGCGGGATCCTCTGAGACCAGCCACCTGGAAAGCTGCCGAAACTGAGGGGTTTTGCACAACCAAAGAATTTCTGCACAAACTGTCAGAAACCGTCTCAGGGAAGCTCATCTGCTCGTCGTCCTCACTAGAGTCTTGACCTGACTGCAGTTCAGTGTCGTAACTGACTTCAGTGGGGACGTGCTCACCTTCGATGGCCCTCGGGACACGCTGGAGAAGTGTTCTCTTCACGGATGAATCCCGGTTTCATGTTTACCGGGCAGATTGTTCACGACGTTGACGTCAGCAGAGCGCCCCATGGTGACGGTGGTGGGGTTACGGTATGGGCAGTCATAAACTACTGACAACGAACACAACTGCATTTTATCGATGGCAATTTGAATGCGTAGAGATACCGTGACGAGTTCCTGAGGCCCGTTGTTGTGCCTTTCATCCACCACCATCACCTCATGTTTCAGCATGATAATAGTATGGTAATGTATGATAATAGCATGATGATAACAGCATGAAAATTGTATGATAATGCATGACAATAGCATGATAATAGTATGATAATGCATGACAATAGCATGATAATAGTATGATAATGCATGACAATAGCATGATAATAGTATGGTAATGTGTGCTAATAGCATGATGATAACAGCATGAAAATTGTATGATAATGCATGATAATAGTACGATAATGCATGATAATAGCATGACAACTGTATGATAATGCATGATAATAGTATGATAATAGTATGGTAATGTTAGATAATAGCATGATAATGCGCGATAATATCACGATAATAGTACGATAATGCATGATAATAGCACGATAATGCGTGATAATAGCATAACAACAGCACGGCAATGCATGATAATAGTATGATAATAGCATGATAATGCGCGATAATAGCACGATAATGGCATGATAATGCACGACAATAGCATGATAATAGTACGATAATGCACGATAATAGTATGATAATGCATGATAAAAGTACGATAATGCATGATAATAGCATAATAATGCATGATAATAGTATGATAATAGCACAATAATGCATGATAATAGTACGATAATGCATGACCCCATGTTGCAAGGATCTAGCCTGCTCACGTCATCAGAGGGTTAACTGACACGCTCTAATTCATTAATAGACATCAAGGGCTGTCTCCCAAATGGCACCCTATTCCCTACATAGTGCACTACTACCTTATAGACCCTGGTTCAAAGTAGTGCACTGTGTAGGGAATAGGGCGCCATTTGGGATGATTCGGCCTGTTCTAGAGACAAGCCTCCAAATTAGAACCCCCTGGACAACACTGTTCTAGAGACAAGCCTCCAGATTAGAACCCCCTGGACAACACTGATCTAGAGACAAGCCTCCAGATTAGAACCCCCTGGACAACACTGTTCCAGATTAGAGCCTCCAGATTAGAACCCCCTGGACAACGTTGTTCTAGAGACAAGCCTCCAGATTAGAACCCCCTGGACAACGCTGTTCTAGAGACAAGCCTCCAGATTAGAACCCCTGGACATCGTTATGTTTGGAGGAAAAAGTGGGAGTCTTGCAAGCTGAAGAACACCATCCCAACCGTGAAGCACGGGGGTGGCAGCATCATGTTGTGGGGGTGCTTTGCTGCAGGAGGGACTGGTGCACTTCACAAAATAGATGGCATCGTGAGGCAGGAAAATTATGTAAATATATTGAAGCAACATCTCAAGACATCGGTCAGGAAGTTAAAGCTTGGTCGCAAATGGGTCTTCCAAATGGACAATGACTCCAAGCATACTTCCAAAGTTGTGACAAAATGGCTTACGGACAACAAAATCAAGGTATTGGAGTGGCCATCACAAAGCCCTGACCTCAATCCTATAGAACATTTGTGGGCAGAACTGAAAAAGCGTGTGCGAGCAAGGAGTGGTCAGAGGGCGGTCATGTTACGCTAATACTGTATGCTACGCTACTACTGTATGCTACGCTACTACTGTATGCTACTACTGTATGCTACTACTGTATGCTATGCTACTACTGTATGCTACGCTACTACTGTATGCTACTACTGTATGCTACTACTGTATGCTATGCTACTACTGTATGCTACGCTACTACTGTATGCTACGCTACTACTGTATGCTACTACTGTATGCTATGCTACTACTGTATGCTACGCTACTACTGTATGCTACCCTACTACTTACTGTATGTTACACTACTACTGTATGTTACACTACCACTATTCTCTACCCTACCACTATATTCTACGTTACTACTGTATGTTACACTACTACTGTATGCTACGTTACTACTGTCCGAGGAGTTATGAACTTCAAAGGCAGACACATGGTGAATTTGGATCCTAGAGCTTGTTGGTGCAATGAGGATCAGTTTGTCTGCATACACAATAGAAGTGGTACGTTGTGTGTAAACTAAGTACTCGGGACAGTAGGGCGAGTTGGTGTAATGAGGATCAGTTTGTCTGCATACACAATAGAAGTGGGACGTTGTGTGTAAACTAAGTACTCGGGACAGTAGGGCGAGTTTGTGTAATGAGGATCAGTTTGTCTGCATACACAATAGAAGTGGGACGTTGTGTGTAAACTAAGTACTCGGGACAGTAGGGTGAGTTGGTGTAATGAGGATCAGTTTGTCTGCATACACAGTAGAAGTGGTACGTTGTGTGTAAACTAAGTACTCGGGACAGTAGGGCGAGTTGGAGTCGTAGGACTACCTGGTAGCTCTCTGTCTGTCTGTGGCTCTTCTTGTTACATAAGTTGGATTTGGCCCCGCAAAAGTGGTCAGGCCTCCGACCGATGGAGGTCTGCACAGATGCCAACAGCCCCTGGCAGAGAAGACACTCCTCCCACTTCCAATGTTGACCATCTCAACTACAGACTCCTCCCACTTCCAATGTTGATCATCTCAACTACAGACTCCTCCCACTTCCAATGTTGATCATCTCAACTACAGACTCCTCCCACTTCCAATGTTGATCATCTCAACTACAGACTCCTCCCACTTCCAATGTTGATCATCTCAACTACAGACTCCTCCCACTTCCAATGTTGATCATCTCAACTACAGACTCCTCCCACTTCCAATGTTGATCATCTCAACTACTGACTCCTCCCACTTCCAATGTTGATCATCTCAACTACAGACTCCTCCCACTTCCAATGTTGATCATCTCAACTACAGACTCCTCCCACTTCCAATGGCAATCATCTCAACTACAGACTCCTCCTACTTCCAGTGTTGATCATCTCAACTACAGACTCCTCCCACTTCCAATGGCTTGTTGTTGTCTAACAAAGACTGTTGGGATATGAACTCAGCTCCAACTCAGGGCCAAGGCTGTGCGTTGGGGGACACACACACACACACTAGGGCCTTGAGCCCTTAAAAACAGTCTATGATGACAATGAACCAAGATGTGGCAGAACAAAATGACTAAAGAAAAGACAATGTTTTCCACATCTCTTGGGAGTTTTTATTTTTAACATTTTATTTAACCAGGTAGGCTAGTTGAGAACACCTTTATTTAACCAGGTAGGCTAGTTGAGAACACCTTTATTTAACCAGGTAGGCTAGTTGAGAACACCTTTATTTAACCAGGTAGGCTAGTTGAGAACACCTTTATTTAACCAGGTAGGCTAGTTGAGAACACCTTTATTTAACCAGGTAGGCCAGTTGAGAACACCTT
The DNA here is from genome assembly GCF_013265735.2 of Oncorhynchus mykiss. Classification (NCBI taxonomy): domain Eukaryota; kingdom Metazoa; phylum Chordata; class Actinopteri; order Salmoniformes; family Salmonidae; genus Oncorhynchus; species Oncorhynchus mykiss. The sequence goes on along the minus strand of NW_023493673.1, from coordinate 544,336 downwards.
TATTTAACCAGGTAGGATAGTTGAGAACACCTTTATTTAACCAGGTAGGATAGTTGAGAACAAGTTCTCATTTACAACTGCGACCTGGCCAAGATAAAGCAAAGCAGTGCGACACAAACAACAACACAGAGTTACACATGGAGTAAACAAACATACAGTCAATAACACAATAGAAGAAAGAAAGTCTACATACAGTGTGTGCAAATGGCGTGAGGAGATAGACAATAAATAGGCCATAGTAGCAAAGTAATTACAATTTAGCAGATTAACACTGGAGTGATACAGTGGGGCAAAAAGGTATTTAGTCAGCCACCAATTGTGCAAGTTCTCCCACTTAAAAAGATGAGAGGCCTGTAATTTTCATCATAGGTACACTTCAACTATGACAGACAAAATGAGAAAAAAAATCCAGAAAATCACATTGTAGGATTTTAAATGAATTTATTTGTAAATTATGGTGGAAAATAAGTATATATTTTTTTTTATCCAAAACATTAACTTAGTCAGCTAAATCCACAGTACTATCACATGGACACAGCCCACTACTAGACCCAGTCCATCTCCACAGTACTATCACATGGACACAGCCCACTACTAGACCCAGTCCATCTCCACAGTACTATCACATGGACACAGCCCACTACTAGACCCAGTCCACTAGATCCAGTCCATCTCCATCCAGTCCACTAGACCCAGTCCATCTCCATCCAGTCCACTAGACCCAGTCCATCTCCACAGTACTATCACATGGACACAGCCCACTACTAGACCCAGTCCATCTCCACAGTACTATCACATGGACACAGCCCACTACTAGACCCAGTCCACTAGACCCAGTCCATCTCCATCCAGTCCACTAGACCCAGTCCATCTCCATCCAGTCCACTAGACCCAGTCCATCTCCACAGTACTATCACATGGACACAGCCCACTACTAGACCCAGTCCATCTCCACAGTACTATCACATGGACACAGCCCAATACTAGACCCAGTCCACTAGACCCAGTCCATCTCCATCCAGTCCACTAGACCCAGTCCATCTCCATCCAGTCCACTAGACCCAGTCCATCCTCAGTGTGTAAAGAGGCTACTGGCTTTAGGCACCTTCAGGTAAACATGAGGTTATTAACTTACCTAACTAGCTGCCCTCTGACCATGAGGTTATTAACTTACCTAACTAGTTGCCCTCTGACCATGAGGTTATTAACTTACCTAACTAGCTGCCCTCTGACCATGAGGTTATTAACTTACCTAACTAGTTACCCTCTGACCATGAGGTTATTAACTTACCTAACTAGCTGCCCTCTGACCATGAGGTTATTAACTTACCTAACTAGCTGCCCCCTGACCAAGAGGTTATTAACTTACCTAACTAGCTGCCCTCTGACCATGAGGTTATTAAGTTATATCTCCTCCATCTTGGCTCCAACATGGCTCTATCTCCTCCAATACTGTGTTCCTCCATCTTGTCTCCAACATGGCTCTATCTCTCCATGGCTCTCTATGTTAGTGGGTTTCTCCCTGTTGTCAGATCGTACTAGAGTAATCACTGTGTGTGTGTGGTGTATTGTGGTGGTGAAGGTGGTTCTTTCTGGTCCTCTCCTCACTGGCCCCGGAGCTTCAGGATGGTTTCCACAGCCTCCGCAAGGTTGTCCACATAGCCATCAGCTGTTACTGTGGGGTGCTTCTCATCACTGGGCCTACAGAGAGAGAGAGACAGAGAGACAAAGAGAGACATACAGAGAGACAGACAGACAGACAGAGAGAGACAGACAGAGAGAGAGAAAGAGGCTGAATGCAGTGGTGTGCAGCATTGAATATTGAGGAGGCCATACATGCCTTGTGTTAACTGTCTGTCAACAAATCAAATTTTATTTGTCACATGCGCAGAATACAACAGGTGTAGTAGACCTCACAGTGAAACAGCTTACTGTACAAGCCCTTAACCAACAGGTGTAGACCTCACAGTGAAACAGCTTACTGTACAAGCCCTTAACCAACAGGTGTAGACCTCACTGTACAAGCCCTTAACCAACAGGTGTAGACCTCACAGTGAAACAGCTTACTGTACAGGCCCTTAACCAACAGGTGTAGACCACAGTGAAACAGCTTACTGTACAAGCCCTTAACCAACAGGTGTAGACCTCACAGTGAAACAGCTTACTGTACAAGCCCTTAACCAACAGGTGTAGTAGACCTCACAGTGAAACAGCTTACTGTACAAGCCCTTAACCAACAGGCGTAGTAGACCTCACAGTGAAACAGCTTACTGTACAAGCCCTTAACCAACAGGCGTAGACCTCACAGTGAAACAGCTTACTGTACAAGCCCTTAACCAACAGGCGTAGACCTCACAGTGAAACAGCTTACTGTACAAGCCCTTAACCAACAGGCGTAGACCTCACAGTGAAACAGCTTACTGTACAAGCCCTTAACCAACAGGTGTAGACCTCACAGTGAAACAGCTTACTGTACAAGCCCTTAACCAACAGGTGTAGACCACAGTGAAACAGCTTACTGTACAAGCCCTTAACCAACAGGTGTAGACCTCACAGTGAAACAGCTTACTGTACAAGCCCTTAACCAACAGGTGTAGTAGACCTCACAGTGAAACAGCTTACTGTACAGGCCCTTAACCAACAGGCGTAGACCTCACAGTGAAACAGCTTACTGTACAGGCCCTTAACCAACAGGTGTAGACCTCACAGTGAAACAGCTTACTGTACAGGCCCTTAACCAACAGGTGTAGACCTCACAGTGAAACAGCTTACTGTACAGGCCCTTAACCAACAGGCGTAGACCTCACAGTGAAACAGCTTACTGTACAAGCCCTTAACCAACAGGTGTAGACCTCACAGTGAAACAGCTTACTGTACAAGCCCTTAACCAACAGGTGTAGACCTCACTGTACAAGCCCTTAACCAACAGGTGTAGACCTCACAGTGAAACAGCTTACTGTACAGGCCCTTAACCAACAGGTGTAGACCACAGTGAAACAGCTTACTGTACAAGCCCTTAACCAACAGGTGTAGACCTCACAGTGAAACAGCTTACTGTACAAGCCCTTAACCAACAGGTGTAGTAGACCTCACAGTGAAACAGCTTACTGTACAAGCCCTTAACCAACAGGCGTAGTAGACCTCACAGTGAAACAGCTTACTGTACAAGCCCTTAACCAACAGGCGTAGACCTCACAGTGAAACAGCTTACTGTACAAGCCCTTAACCAACAGGCGTAGACCTCACAGTGAAACAGCTTACTGTACAAGCCCTTAACCAACAGGCGTAGACCTCACAGTGAAACAGCTTACTGTACAAGCCCTTAACCAACAGGTGTAGACCTCACAGTGAAACAGCTTACTGTACAAGCCCTTAACCAACAGGTGTAGACCACAGTGAAACAGCTTACTGTACAAGCCCTTAACCAACAGGTGTAGACCTCACAGTGAAACAGCTTACTGTACAAGCCCTTAACCAACAGGTGTAGTAGACCTCACAGTGAAACAGCTTACTGTACAGGCCCTTAACCAACAGGCGTAGACCTCACAGTGAAACAGCTTACTGTACAAGCCCTTAACCAACAGGTGTAGACCTCACAGTGAAACAGCTTACTGTACAAGCCCTTAACCAACAGGTGTAGACCTCACAGTGAAACAGCTTACTGTACAAGCCCTTAACCAACAGGTGTAGACCTTACAGTGAAACAGCTTACTGTACAAGCCCTTAACCAACAGGTGTAGACCTCACAGTGAAACAGCTTACTGTACAAGCCCTTAACCAACAGGTGTAGACCTCACAGTGAAACAGCTTACCGTACAAGCCCTTAACCAACAGGCGTAGACCTCACAGTGAAACAGCTTACTGTACAAGCCCTTAACCAACAGGCGTAGACCTCACAGTGAAACAGCTTACTGTACAAGCCCTTAACCAACAGGTGTAGTAGACCTCACAGTGAAACAGCTTACTGTACAAGCCCTTAACCAACAGGTGTAGACCTCACAGTGAAACAGCTTACTGTACAAGCCCTTAACCAACAGGCGTAGACCTCACAGTGAAACAGCTTACTGTACAAGCCCTTAACCAACAGGTGTAGACCTCACAGTGAAACAGCTTACTGTACAAGCCCTTAACCAACAGGTGTAGACCTCACAGTGAAACAGCTTACTGTACAAGCCCTTAACCAACAGGTGTAGTAGACCTCACAGTGAAACAGCTTACTGTACAAGCCCTTAACCAACAGGTGTAGTAGACATCACAGTGAAACAGCTTACTGTACAAGCCCTTAACCAACAGGTGTAGACCTCACAGTGAAACAGCTTACTGTACAAGCCCTTAACCAACAGGCGTAGACCTCACAGTGAAACAGCTTACTGTACAAGCCCTTAACCAACAGGTGTAGACCTCACAGTGAAACAGCTTACTGTACAAGCCATTAACCAACAGGTGTAGACCTCACAGTGAAACAGCTTACTGTACAAGCCCTTAACCAACAGGCGTAGACCTCACAGTGAAACAGCTTACTGTACAGGCCCTTAACCAACAGGTGTAGACCTCACAGTGAAACAGCTTACTGTACAAGCCCTTAACCAACAGGTGTAGACCTCACAGTGAAACAGCTTACTGTACAAGCCCTTAACCAACAGGTGTAGTAGACCTCACAGTGAAACAGCTTACTGTACAGGCCCTTAACCAACAGGCGTAGACCTCACAGTGAAACAGCTTACTGTACAAGCCCTTAACCAACAGGTGTAGTAGACCTCACAGTGAAACAGCTTACTGTACAAGCCCTTAACCAACAGGTGTAGTAGACCTCACAGTGAAACAGCTTACTGTACAAGCCCTTAACCAACAGGTGTAGTAGACCTCACAGTGAAACAGCTTACTGTACAGGCCCTTAACCAACAGGTGTAGACCTCACAGTGAAACAGCTTACTGTACAAGCCCTTAACCAACAGGCGTAGACCTCACAGTGAAACAGCTTACTGTACAAGCCCTTAACCAACAGGTGTAGTAGACCTCACAGTGAAACAGCTTACTGTACAGGCCCTTAACCAACAGGTGTAGACCTCACAGTGAAACAGCTTACTGTACAAGCCCTTAACCAACAGGTGTAGTAGACCTCACAGTGAAACAGCTTACTGTACAAGCCCTTAACCAACAGGCGTAGACCTCACAGTGAAACAGCTTACTGTACAAGCCCTTAACCAACAGGTGTAGACCTCACAGTGAAACAGCTTACTGTACAAGCCCTTAACCAACAGGTGTAGACCTCACAGTGAAACAGCTTACTGTACAAGCCCTTAACCAACAGGTGTAGTAGACCTCACAGTGAAACAGCTTACTGTACAAGCCCTTAACCAACAGGTGTAGACCTCACAGTGAAACAGCTTACTGTACAAGCCCTTAACCAACAGGTGTAGTAGACCTCACAGTGAAACAGCTTACTGTACAAGCCCTTAACCAACAGGCGTAGACCTCACAGTGAAACAGCTTACTGTACAAGCCCTTAACCAACAGGTGTAGACCTCACAGTGAAACAGCTTACTGTACAAGCCCTTAACCAACAGGCGTAGACCTCACAGTGAAACAGCTTACTGTACAAGCCCTTAACCAACAGGTGTAGACCTCACAGTGAAACAGCTTACTGTACAAGCCCTTAACCAACAGGTGTAGACCTCACAGTGAAACAGCTTACTGTACAAGCCCTTAACCAACAGGTGTAGTAGACCTTACAGTGAAACAGCTTACTGTACAAGCCCTTAACCAACAGGTGTAGACCTCACAGTGAAACAGCTTACTGTACAAGCCCTTAACCAACAGGTGTAGACCTCACAGTGAAACAGCTTACTGTACAAGCCCTTAACCAACAGGTGTAGTAGACCTCACAGTGAAACAGCTTACTGTACAAGCCCTTAACCAACAGGTGTAGACCTCACAGTGAAACAGCTTACTGTACAAGCCCTTAACCAACAGGTGTAGTAGACCTCACAGTGAAACAGCTTACCGTACAAGCCCTTAACCAACAGGTGCTTTAAGAAGTTAAGAAGAAAAATGTATTAAGTAAAAAAATAAAAGTAACAAATAATTAAAGATCCGCAGTAAAATAACAATAGTTATGTGTGGAGGCTATATACAGGGTATTACGGTACAGAGTCAATGTGGAGGCTATATACAGGGTATTACGGTACAGAGTCAATGTGGAGGCTATATACAGGGGGTACCGGTACAGAGTCAATGTGGAGGCTATATACAGGGGGTACCGGTACAGAGTCAATGTGGAGGCTATATACAGGGTGTTACGGTACAGAGTCAATGTGGAGGCTATATACAGGGGGTACCGGTACAGAGTCAATGTGGAGGCTATATACAGGGTGTTACGGTACAGAGTCAATGTGGAGGCTATATACAGGGGGTACCGGTACAGAGTCAATGTGGAGGCTATATACAGGGGGTATCGGTACAGAGTCAATGTGGAGGCTATATACAGGGGGTACCGGTACAGAGTCAATGTGGAGGCTATATACAGGGGGTACCGGTACAGAGTCAATGTGGAGGCTATATACAGGGTGTTACGGTACAGAGTCAATGTGGAGGCTATATACAGGGGGTACCGGTACAGAGTCAATGTGGAGGCTATATACAGGGGGTACCAGTACAGAGTCAATGTGGAGACTATATACAGGGGGTACCGGTACAGAGTCAATGTGGAGACTATATACAGGGGGTACCGGTACAGAGTCAATGTGGAGGCTATATACAGGGTGTTACGGTACAGAGTCAATGTGGAGGCTATATACAGGGTGTTACGGTACAGAGTCAATGTGGAGGCTATATACAGGGTATTACGGTACAGAGTCAATGTGGAGGCTATATACAGGGTATTACGGTACAGAGTCAATGTGGAGGCTATATACAGGGTATTACGGTACAGAGTCAATGTGGAGGCTATATACAGGGTATTACGGTACAGAGTCAATGTGGAGGCTATATACAGGGGGTACCGGTACAGAGTCAATGTGGAGGCTACATACAGGGGGTACCAGTACTGAGTCAATGTGGAGGCTATATACAGGGGGTACTGGTACAGAGTCAATGTGGAGGCTATATACAGGGGGTACCGGTACAGAGTCAATGTGGAGGCTACATACAGGGGGTACCAGTACTGAGTCAATGTGGAGGCTATATACAGGGGGTACTGGTACAGAGTCAATGTGGAGACTATATACAGGGGGTACCGGTACAGAGTCAATGTGGAGGCTATATACAGGGGGTACCGGTACAGAGTCAATGTGGAGGCTATATACAGGGGGTACCGGTACAGAGTCAATGTGGAGGCTATATACAGGGGGTACCGGTACAGAGTCAATGTGGAGGCTATATACAGGGGGTACTGGTACAGAGTCAATGTGGAGGCTATATACAGGGGGTACCAGTACAGAGTCAATGTGGAGGCTATATACAGGGGGTACCGGTACAGAGTCAATGTGGAGGCTATATACAGGGGGTACCGGTACAGAGTCAATGTGGAGACTATATACAGGGGGTACCGGTACAGAGTCAATGTGGAGGATATATACAGGGGGTACCGGTACAGAGTCAATGTGGAGGCTATATACAGGGGGTACCAGTACAGAGTCAATGTGGAGGCTATATACAGGGGGTACCAGTACAGAGTCAATGTGGAGGCTATATACAGGGGGTACCAGTACAGAGTCAATGTGGAGGCTATATACAGGGGGTACCAGTACAGAGTCAATGTGGAGGCTATATACAGGGTGTACCGGTACAGAGTCAATGTGGAGGCTATATACAGGGGGTACCGGTACAGAGTCAATGTGGAGGCTATATACAGGGGGTACCGGTACAGAGTCAATGTGGAGGCTATATACAGGGGGTACCAGTACAGAGTCAATGTGGAGGCTATTTACAGGGGGTACCAGTACAGAGTCAATGTGGAAGCTATATACAGGGTATTACGGTACAGAGTCAATGTGGAGGCTATATACAGGGTATTACGGTACAGAGTCAATGTGGAGGCTATATACAGGGGGGTACCTAAAGCCTAGAGCCACACTGAGCTGAACACACACACACACACGTCAAATGAAGAATTGGTTGCAAGAACCTCCATCTCTACTATGAGGATGGAGCCGTGTATCTGTTAAGGGGGGCGGGGGGTTTACACTTAGCTACCAAACATTCCATCCCCACAATAAAATGTTCTCCGACAACAAGCAAGCATTTATCATCACCGGGAGAAAGACAACAACAAAAAGCATATTTTTTATTCCATTTATAATCTTATGACCATAAACATGGCCTTTATTTCCTAATCGGCTTTGGTATCACGATTCCATAACCCCAAAGGAGGACGACGAGAAGGTCATAAACAGGGTCATTACTATCACATCTGGCTGGAGATATCAATAAGTGCCTTTCATCTCCCTCCGTGTTCTCCCTCAGTAGGGTTCAATACAGGCAGCCATATTGGAAGGTCTGGTAAACAGATTTAGGATGTTATAGCAGCCATATTGGAAGGTCTGGTTAACAGATTTAGGATGTTATAGCAGCCATATTGGAAGGTCTGGTTAACAGATTTAGGATGTTATAGCAGCCATATTGGAAGGTCTGGTAAACAGATTTAGGATGTTATAGCAGCCATATTGGAAGGTCTGGTTAACATATTTAGGATGTTACAGCAGCCATATTGGAAGGTCTGGTTAACAGATTTAGGATGTTATAGCAGCCATATTGGAAGGTCTGGTTAACATATTTAGGATGTTACAGCAGCCATATTGGATGGTCTGGTTAACAGATTTAGGATGTTATAGCAGCCATATTGGAAGGTCTGGTTAACAGATTTAGGATGTTATAGCAGCCATATTGGAAGGTCTGGTTAACAGATTTAGGATGTTATAGCAGCCATATTGGAAGGTCTGGTAAACAGATTTAGGATGTTATAGCAGCCATATTGGAAGGTCTGGTTAACAGATTTAGGATGTTATATCAGCCATATTGGAAGGTCTGGTTAACAGATTTAGGATGTTATAGCAGCCATATTGGAAGGTCTGGTAACAGATTTAGGATGTTATAGCAGCCATATTGGAAGGTCTGGTTAACAGATTTAGGATGTTATAGCAGCCATATTGGAAGGTCTGGTTAACAGATTTAGGATGTTATAGCAGCCACATAGGAAGGCCTGGTAACAGATTTAGGATGTTATAGCAGCCATATTGGAAGGTCTGGTTAACAGATTTAGGATGTTACAGCAGCCATATTGGAAGGTCTGGTTAACAGATTTAGGATGTTATAGCAGCCATATTGGAAGGTCTGGTTAACAGATTTAGGATGTTATAGCAGCCATATTGGAAGGTCTGGTTAACAGATTTAGGATGTTATAGCAGCCATATTGGAAGGTCTGGTTAACAGATTTAGGATGTTATAGCAGCCATATTGGAAGGTCTGGTTAACAGATTTAGGATGTTATAGCAGCCACATAGGAAGGCCTGGTAACAGATTTAGGATGTTATAGCAGCCATATTGGAAGGTCTGGTTAACAGATTTAGGATGTTACAGCAGCCATATTGGAAGGTCTGGTTAACAGATTTAGGATGTTATAGCAGCCATATTGGAAGGTCTGGTTAACAGATTTAGGATGTTATAGCAGCCATATTGGAAGGTCTGGTTAACAGATTTAGGATGTTATAGCAGCCATATTGGAAGGTCTGGTTAACAGATTTAGGATGTTATAGCAGCCATATTGGAAGGTCTGGTTAACAGATTTAGGATGTTATAGCAGCCATATTGGAAGGTCTGGTTAACAGATTTAGGATGTTATAGCAGCCATATTGGAAGGTCTGGTTAACAGATTTAGGAGGTTACAGCAGCCATATTGGAAGGTCTGGTTAACAGATTTAGGATGTTATAAGCAGCCATATTGGAAGGTCTGGTTAACAGATTTGGGATGTTATAGCAGCCATATTGGAAGGTCTGGTTAACAGATTTAGGATGTTATAGCAGCCATATTGGAAGGTCTGGTTAACAGATTTAGGATGTTATAGCAGCCATATTGGAAGGTCTGGTTAACAGATTTAGGAGGTTATAGCAGCCATATTGGAAGGTCTGGTAACAGATTTAGGATGTTATAGCAGCCATATTGGAAGGTCTGGTTAACAGATTTAGGATGTTATAGCAGCCATATTGGAAGGTCTGGTTAACAGATTTAGGATGTTATAGCAGCCATATTGGAAGGTCTGGTTAACAGATTTAGGATGTTACAGCAGCCATATTGGAAGGTCTGGTTAACAGATTTAGGATGTTATAGCAGCCATATTGGAAGGTCTAGTTAACAGATTTAGGATGTTATAAGCAGACATATTGGAAGGCCTGGTGGGAACTACACAGGAGGCCTGAGACAGAGCATTGACAGAGCAGCGCCTGGTTGACTTGGTCTAGTCCCAAATGACACCCTATCCCCTACATAGTGCACTACTACTTTTGAACTACGAAAGGTAACAGGGTTCCATTTGGACCGTAACCTTGGAGACAGCCAGCTGTGTTTTCCCACATCTCGCTGTGGTTTATGGCTCTCCACAGAGTTTACGGGGTCATGCAAGGCTAAACGAGGTTAAACAAGGCTAAATCTCACGTCTCACACTCACAATGTGAAAGTAGCAGATAGTGTTTGTGTGAGGCTGAACGAGCCATCTGCACATCAGTTACATGACACACACACACGGCCCCCTTTGGCTCAGATCAGTGCCAGTTTGTCACCGTGTGTGTGTGTGTGTGTGTGTGTGTATATATATACAGTGCCTTGCGAAAGTATTCGGCCCCCTTGAACTTTTGCCACATTTCAGGCTTCAAACATAAAGATATAAAACTGTATTTTTTTTGTGAAGAATCAACAAGTGGGACACAATCATTAAGTGGAACAACATTTATTGGATATTTCAAACTTTTTTAACAAATCAAAAACTGAAAAATTGGGCGTGCAAAATTATTCAGCCCCTTTACTTTCAGTGCAGCAAACTCTCTCCAGAAGTTCAGTGAGGATCTCTGAATGATCCAATGTTGACCTAAATGACTAATGATGATAAATACAATCCACCTGTGTGTAATCAAGTCTCCGTATAAATGCACCTGCACTGTGATAGTCTCAGAGGTCCGTTAAAAGCGCAGAGAGCATCATGAAGAACAAGGAACACACCAGGCAGGTCCGAGATACTGCTGTGAAGAAGTTTAAAGCCGGATTTGGATACAAAAAGATTTCCCAAGCTTTAAACATCCCAAGGAGCACTGTGCAAGCGATAATATTGAAATGGAAGGAGTATCAGACCACTGCAAATCTACCAAGACCTGGCCGTCCCTCTAAACTTTCAGCTCATCCAAGGAGAAGACTGATCAGAGATGCAGCCAAGAGGCCCATGATCACTCTGGATGAACTGCAGAGATCTACAGCTGAGGTGGGAGACTCTGTCCATAGGACAACAATCAGTCGTATATTGCACAAATCTGGCCTTTATGGAAGAGTGGCAAGAAGAAAGCCATTTCTTAAAGATATCCATAAAAAGTGTCGTTTAAAGTTTGCCACAAGCCACCTGGGAGACACACCAAACATGTGGAAGAAGGTGCTCTGGTCAGATGAAACCAAAATTAAACTTTTTTGGCAACAATGCAAAACGTTATGTTTGGCGTAAAAGCAACACAGCTCATCACCCTGAACACACCATCCCCACTGTCAAACATGGTGGTGGCAGCATCATGGTTTGGGCCTGCTTTTCTTCAGCAGGGACAGGGAAGATGGTTAAAATTGATGGGAAGATGGATGGAGCCAAATACAGGACCATTCTGGAAGAAAACCTGATGGAGTCTGCAAAAGACCTGAGACTGGGACGGAGATTTGTCTTCCAACAAGACAATGATCCAAAACATAAAGCAAAATCTACAATGGAATGGTTCAAAAATAAACATATCCAGGTGTTAGAATGACCTGAATCCAATCGAGAATCTGTGGAAAGAACTGAAAACTGCTGTTCACAAATGCTCTCCATCCAACCTCACTTAGCTCGAGCTGTTTTGCAAGGAGGAATGGGAAAAAATGTCAGTCTCTCGATGTGCAAAACTGATAGAGACATACCCCAAGCGATTTACAGCTGTAATCGCAGCAAAAGGTGGCGCTACAAAGTATTAACTTAAGGCGGCTGAATAATTTTGCACGCCCAATTTTTCAGTTTTTGATATGTTAAAAAAGTTTGAAATATCCAATAAATGTCGTTCCACTTCATGATTGTGTCCCACTTGTTGTTGATTCTTCACAAAAAAATACAGTTTTATATCTTTATGTTTGAAGCCTGAAATGTGGCAAAAGGTCGCAAAGTTCAAGGGGGCCGAATACTTTCGCCAGGCACTGTATATACACTACCGTTTAAAAGTTTGGGGTCATTTAGAAAAGTCCTTGTTTTTTAAAGAAAAGCTTTTTTTCTGTCCATTAAAATAACATCAAATTGATCAGAAATACAGTGTAGACATTGTTCATGTTGTAAATGACTAATGTAGCTGGAAACGGCTGATTGTTAATGGAATATCTACATAGGCGTACAGAGGCCCATTATCAGCAACCATCACTCCTGTGTTCCAATGGCACGTTGTGTTAGCTAATCCAAGTTTATCATTTTAAAAGGCTAATTGATCATTAGAAAACCCTTTTGTAATTATATTAGCACATCTGAAAACTGTTGTACTGATTAAAGAAGCAATACAACTGGCCTTCTTTAGACTAGTTGAGTATCTGGAGCATCAGCATTTGTGGGTTCGATTACAGGCTCAAAATGGCCAGAAGCAAATACCTTTCTTCTGAAACTCGTCAGTCTCTTCTTGTTCTGAGAAATGAAGGCTATTCCATGTGAGAAATTGCCAAGAAACTGAAGATCTCGTACAACGCTGTGTCCTACTCCCTTCACAGAACAGCACAAACTGGCTCTAACCAGAATAGAAAAGAGGAGTGGGCGGCCCCGGTGCACAACTGAGCAAGAGGACAAGTACATTATAGTGTCTCGTGTTGTGTGGCTGACTGTCCCGTGTTGTGTGGCTGACTGTCCTGGGGTCCTGTGTTGTGTGGCTGACTGTCCTGTGTTGTGTGGCTGACTGTCCTGTGTTGTGTGGCTGACTGTCCTGGGGTCCTGTGTTGTGTGGCTGACTGTCCTGTGTTGTGTGGCTGACTGTCCTGTGTTGTGTGGCTGACTGTCCCGGGGTCCTATGTTGTGTGGCTGACTGCACCGGGGTCCTGTGTTGTGTGGCTGACTGTCCCGGGGTCCTGTGTAGTGTGGTTGACTGTCCCGGGGTCATGTGTTGTGTGGCTGACTGTCCCGGGGTCCTGTGTAGTGTGGCTGACTGTCCCGGGGTCCTGTGTTGTGTGGCTGACTGTCCCGGGGTCCTGTGTAGTGTGGCTGACTGTCCCGGGGTCCTGTGTAGTGTGGCTGACTGTCCCGGGGTCCTGTGTAGTGTGGCTGACTGTCCCGGGGTCCTGTGTAGTGTGGCTGACTGTCCCGGGGTCCTGTGTAGTGTGGCTGACTGTCCCGGGGTCCTGTGTAGTGTGGCTGACTGTCCCGGGGGCCTGTGTTGTGTGGCTGACTGTCCTGGGGTCATGTGTAGTGTGGCTGACTGTAATGGTGTCCTGTGTAGTGTGGCTGACTGTCCTGGGGTCCTGTGTAGTGTGGCTGACTGTCCTGGGGTCATGTGTTGTGTGGCTGACTGTCCTGGGGTCCTGTGTAGTGTGGCTGACTGTCCTGGGGTCATGTGTTGTGTGGCTGACTGTCCTGGGGTCCTGTGTAGTGTGGCTGACTGTCCCGGGGTCCTGTGTTGTGTGGCTGACTGTCCTGGGGTCCTGTGTAGTGTGGCTGACTGTCCCGGGGTCCTGTGTTGTGTGGCTGACTGTCCCGGGGTCCTGTGTAGTGTGGCTGACTGTCCTGGGGTCCTGTGTTGTGTGGCTGACTGTCCCGGGGTCCTGTGTAGTGTGGCTGACTGTCCTGGGGTCATGTGTTGTGTGGCTGACTGTCCCGGGGTCCTGTGTAGTGTGGCTGACTGTCCCGGGGTCCTGTGTTGTGTGGCTGACTGTCCTGGGGTCCTGTGTAGTGTGGCTGACTGTCCTGGGGTCCTGTGTTGTGTGGCTGACTGTCCTGGGGTCCTGTGTTGTGTGGCTGACTGTCCCGGGGTCCTGTGTTGTGTGGCTGACTGTCCCGGGGTCCTGTGTAGTGTGGCTGACTGTCCTGGGGTCATGTGTTGTGTGGCTGACTGTCCTGGGGTCATGTGTTGTGTGGCTGACTGTCCTGGGGTCCTGTGTAGTGTGGCTGACTGTCCTGGGGTCATGTGTTGTGTGGCTGACTGTCCTGGGGTCCTGTGTAGTGTGGCTGACTGTCCTGGGGTCATGTGTTGTGTGGCTGACTGTCCCGGGGTCCTGTGTAGTGTGGCTGACTGTCCCGGGGTCCTGTGTTGTGTGGCTGACTGTCCTGGGGTCCTGTGTAGTGTGGCTGACTGTCTTGGGGTCCTGTGTTGTGTGGCTGACTGCCCCGGGGTCCTGTGTTGTGTGGCTGACTGTCCTGGGGTCCTGTGTAGTGTGGCTGACTGTAATGGTGTCCTGTGTAGTGTGGCTGACTGTCCTGGGGTCCTGTGTTGTGTGGCTGACTGTCCTGGGGTCCTGTGTTGTGTGGCTGACTGCCCCGGGGTCCTGTGTTGTGTGGCTGACTGTCCTGGGGTCCTGTGTTGTGTGGCTGACTGTCCTGGGGTCCTGTGTTGTGTGGCTGACTGTCCTGGGGTCCTGTGTTGTACAGTACCAGTGAAAAGTCTGGACACACCCACTCAAGGGTTTTTCTTTATTTTTACTATTTTCTACATTGTAGAATAACAGTGAAGACATCAAAAACTATGAAATAACACATATGGAATCATGTAGGAGCCAAAAAAAGTGTTAAACAAATCAAAATAAATGTTATATTCTTGAAAGTAGCCAACCTTTGCCTCGATGACAGCTTTGCACTCTTCCATACGTGTTATTTCATAGTGTTGATGTCTTCACTAGTCAGTCAGACTACAGACTAATACAGAGAGTATGGATGGGATTGGGGCAGAGCTGCATTTACACATTTGGATAACATGAAGATATTTTCAGCATATTCTTAATGAAATAAACAAATCTTTAAATGGTAAGTTTCACAGAGACAGAATAATAAACCTTGGACCAAGAAGTTCTCAATCGGGACTCTCCATCGAAAATAGTGTTTTTAGTCCTTAGATTGAGATGTTGTGTAGGACCGCCCCCTTGTGGTCGTTGATGGGACAGTTGGTTTCTGCCTGCGTTCATTTCAACGATGTGAAGCCAAACATACGGACGTCAACATACATAAACAAACACCTACCTGTATTTTCCTGTCCTCACTTGGACCCCCTTCATTCCACAGTGTTGGGCCCCGCCCACATCATTCACCAGATCGTCACCAATCATCAGAGTCTGACAGGAGGAGAGGGAGAGAGACAGAAAGAGAGCAGTAGGAGAGAGAGAAAGAGAGCAGGAGGAGAGAGAGAAAGAGAGCAGGAGGAGAGAGACAGAAAGAGAGCAGGAAGAGAGAGAGAGAGAGACAGAAAGAGAGCAGGAGAGAGAGAGAGAGAGAGAGAGAGAGAGAGAGAGAGAGAGACAGAAAGAGAGCAGGAGGAGAGAGAGAGACAGAAAGAGAGCAGGAGGAGAGAGAGACAGAAAGAGAGCAGGAGGAGAGAGAGAGACAGAAAGAGAGCAGGAGGATGGCTCGGAATCCTTTTTAACAGAATGTGTGTGCTGGATTTAGTTTTTAAACCTACCTGGTGTGACTGAACCCCCATGTCATCTAGAACTTTCTGAAAGAACATGGGGTCTGGCTTCCCGATGACCTCAGCTTCTACATCACAGGCATACTGATGGAGAGAAACACAACGACCCCTCAGCTTCTACATCACAGGCATACTGATGGAGAGAAACACAACGACCCCTCAGCTTCTACATCACAGGCATACTGATGGAGAGAAACAACGACGACCTCAGCTTCTACATCACAGGCATACTGATGGAGAGAAACACAACGACCTCAGCTTCTACATCACAGGCATACTGATGGAGAGAAACACAACGACCTCAGCTTCTACATCACAGGCATACTGATGGAGAGAAACAACGACGACCTCAGCTTCTACATCACAGGCATACTGATGGAGAGAAACACAACGACCTCAGCTTCTACATCACAGGCATACTGATGGAGAGAAACACAACGACCTCAGCTTCTACATCACAGGTATACTGATGGAGAGAAACAACGACCTCAGCTTCTACATCACAGGCATACTGATGGAGAGAAACACAACGACCTCAGCTTCTACATCACAGGTATACTGATGGAGAGAAACAACGACCTCAGCTTCTACATCACAGGCATACTGATGGAGAGAAACACAACGACCTCAGCTTCTACATCACAGGCATACTGATGGAGAGAAACACAACGACCTCAGCTTCTACATCACAGGCATACTGATGGAGAGAAACAACGACCTCAGCTTCTACATCACAGGTATACTGATGGAGAGAAACAACGACCTCAGCTTCTACATCACAGGCATACTGATGGAGAGAAACAACGACCTCAGCTTCTACATCACAGGTATACTGATGGAGAGAAACACAACGACCCCTCAGCTTCTACATCACAGGCATACTGATGGAGAGAAACACAACGACCCCTCAGCTTCTACATCACAGGCATACTGATGGAGAGAAACACAACGACCTCAGCTTCTACATCACAGGCATACTGATGGAGAGAAACACAACGACCCCTCAGCTTCTACATCACAGGCATACTGATGGAGAGAAACAACGACGACCGTTGAAACAGAGATGACTGAGTTCCCACAAAGGTCTGGGGGAGATATCAACGTGCTTTGACTTAAACAAATAAAATGTTTTTAAAAGTAGGCGAGTTTGACTTTTTTTTTAAAAATATATAAATATTTATTTTATACGCTCATCTGTTACTGTCACTTTGTCATATTGTTTTCTAATATCTTTTCAATGTTAATAATGCAAAAAATAAAATATATATTTTTCTTAAACTCACCTACTGTGTGTGTGTAGTGTAATATCACCCACCTCCAATGCCTTCATGTAAACCCCAACATCCAGGTTCAGGCCTTCATCCTCTTTGTAGTACTTCCTATAAAGATCACACAGTGGATCGCAGGGTTAAAGTACAGGTAACTTCCTGTAAAGATCACACAGTGGACCTCAGGGTTAAAGTAGAGCTGTAGGTCACTTCCTATAAAGATCACACAGTGGATCGCAGGGTTAAAGTACAGGTAACTTCCTGTAAAGATCACACAGTGGACCTCAGGGTTAAAGTAGAGCTGTAGGTCACTTCCTATAAAGATCACACAGTGGACCTCAGGGTTAAAGTAGAGCTGTAGGTCACTTCCTGTAAAGATCACACAGTGGACCTCAGGGTTAAAGTAGAGCTGTAGGTCACTTCCTGTAAAGATCACACAGTGGACCTCAGGGTTAAAGTAGAGCTGTAGGTCAATTCCTGTAAAGATCACACAGTGGACCTCAGGGTTAAAGTAGAGCTGTAGGTCACTTCCTGTAAAGATCACACAGTGGACCTCAGGGTTAAAGTAGAGCTGTA
Organism: Oncorhynchus mykiss; assembly: GCF_013265735.2. Lineage (NCBI taxonomy): Eukaryota > Metazoa > Chordata > Actinopteri > Salmoniformes > Salmonidae > Oncorhynchus > Oncorhynchus mykiss. The sequence goes on along the minus strand of NW_023493673.1, from coordinate 526,634 downwards.
GGTCACTTCCTGTAAAGATCACACAGTGGACCTCAGGGTTAAAGTAGAGCTGTAGGTCACTTCCTGTAAAGATCACACAGTGGACCTCAGGGTTAAAGTAGAGCTGTAGGTCACTTCCTATAAAGATCACACAGTGGACCTCAGGGTTAAAGTAGAGCTGTAGGTCACTTCCTGTAAAGATCACACAGTGGACCTCAGGGTTAAAGTAGAGCTGTAGGTCACTTCCTATAAAGATCACACAGTGGACCTCAGGGTTAAAGTAGAGCTGTAGGTCACTTCCTGTAAAGATCACACAGTGGACCTCAGGGTTAAAGTAGAGCTGTAGGTCACTTCCTGTAAAGATCACACAGTGGACCTCAGGGTTAAAGTAGAGCTGTAGGTAACTTCCTATAAAGATCACACAGTGGACCTCAGGGTTAAAGTAGAGCTGTAGGTCACTTCCTATAAAGATCACACAGTGGACCTCAGGGTTAAAGTAGAGCTGTAGGTCACTTCCTATAAAGATCACACAGTGGACCTCAGGGTTAAAGTAGAGCTGTAGGTCACTTCCTATAAAGATCACACAGTGGACCTCAGGGTTAAAGTAGAGCTGTAGGTCACTTCCTGTAAAGATCACACAGTGGACCTCAGGGTTAAAGTAGAGCTGAAGGAATATCCTTCTGAATAAATCAGGCCTTTATTACTGGGTTGTTACTACACGATAATAACATTATTATCCAATAATAAAGTGAGAGAGAGAGAGAGTGAGAGCGAGAGCGAGACAGAGAGACAGAGAGACAGAGAGACAGAGAGACATCACACCTACCCTCTGCCCAGAGAGAACAGTACTGGTTTCTCCAGCCCTATGAGAACTCTGAAGGCATCGTTGAGGTTCTGGTAGGAGAACTTCTCTGCTGCGTCTCCTATGACAACACAGTTTGGGTTGGCCTTTTCAACACTGTCAAACTCAGGGACAACACCTGCAACGAACCAAACAAACACGGTATACATGATCACTTTGTATAGAAATAGACACATTTAAAAATAAAAAAAACTCTATTGTCCATTAAGTAACACAGAATGGAAAATTGTCTTGGGTGCTCTGGTTTACATTAAAGGGAGAACAGACATAAAAACACAGACATTGAGCATTTCCATGTCAGATCAGCAACTTATTTAGGATCTCTCAGTGATTTATCCAGAGGAAAAGGGACTGGTTTTGGCCCGTCATTGTAAATAAGAATTTGTTCTTAAAACTGTCTTGCCTAGTTAAATAAAAAGTTAGATTAAAAAAATATATATCATTATTAACATGATTAATCAATACCATCATAGACCAGCAAGTGGGGTCGTAACCCCCTCTCCTTCAGGACAGCCACGGCAGCCGGGGCTGGAGAGAACACCTCAGACACACAGATATCAAAGCCCATCCTCTGCAGCTTGGCTACAAACACCTCCCGTGTGGCCTGGGTCTCGTTGGTACAGAAACGCACCTGCAGGTCCGAGGCCTTTAGCCTGCATGGAGAAAGCTTTTTTGGACATAATCCATTTTTAACATTTAACATTCGAGTCATTTGGGCAGATGTTGTTATCCAGAGCGATCTACAGTAAAGTGTATTCATCATAAATTAGCTAGGTGAGACGACCGCAAATCTCAAGTCATAGTCAGGAAGTGTACCTCAATGTAGTCAGGAAGTGTTCCTCAATGTAGTCAGGGAGTGTTCCTCAATGTAGTCAGGGAGTGTCCCTCAATGTAGTCAGGAAATGTCCCTCAACGTAGTCAGGAAATGTCCCTCAATGTAGTCAGGAAGTGTTCCTCAATGTAGTCAGGAAGTGTTCCTCAATGTAGTCAGGGAGTGTTCCTCAATGTAGTCAGGGAGTGTCCCTCAATGTAGTCAGGGAGTGTTCCTCAATGTAGTCAGGGAGTGTTCCTCAATGTAGTCAGGGAGTGTTCCTCAATGTAGTGTTCCTCAATGTAGTCAGGAAGTGTCCCTCAACGTAGTCAGGAAATGTCCCTCAACGTAGTCAGGAAATGTCCCTCAATGTAGTCAGGAAGTGTTCCTCAATGTAGTCAGGAAGTGTATGAAAAGACAAGTCGAGTGTACATTCATTATTATTATGTTTTTGCGTTATGGGATTTAAATCAAGACATTTTGATAACCTCATTGACCAAACACTTCCTTATATGCGCTATGCAAAGTTATCCAGGGGAAGAGGTTTGATTACCATGGGGTTGTAGTTCTTCCGTTTTAAATCAAGGATACTATTTCTCCATGTACCCGCTGGTAGTAAGTCCAGGTGAGTTTTCTGTTCTAATAGGAGGTTGATATTATAACCTTGGTTAGACTCAGAACAGATACATTACTAATAGGAGGTTGACATTATAACCTTGGTTAGACTACAGAACAGATACATTACTAATAGGAGGTTGATATTATAACCTTGGTTAGACTACAGAACAGATACATTACTAATAGGGTTGATATTATAACCTTGGTTAGACTACAGAACAGATACATTACTAATAGGGTTGATATTATAACCTTGGTTAGACTACAGAACAGATACATTACTAATAGGAGGTTGATATTATAACCTTGGTTAGACTACAGAACAGATACATTACTAATAGGAGGTTGACATTATAACCTTGGTTAGACTCAGAACAGATACATTACTAATAGGGTTGATATTATAACCTTGGTTAGACTACAGAACAGATACATTACTAATAGGAGGTTGATATTATAACCTTGGTTAGACTACAGAACAGATACATTACTAATAGGAGGTTGATATTATAACCTTGGTTAGACTACAGAACAGATACATTACTAATAGGAGGTTGACATTATAACCTTGGTTAGACTACAGAACAGATACATTACTAATAGGGTTGACATTATAACCTTGGTTAGACTACAGAACAGATACATTACTAATAGGAGGTTGATATTATAACCTTGGTTAGACTACAGAACAGATACATTACTAATAGGAGGTTGACATTATAACCTTGGTTAGACTCAGAACAGATACATTACTAATAGGGTTGATATTATAACCTTGGTTAGACTACAGAACAGATACATTACTAATAGGAGGTTGATATTATAACCTTGGTTAGACTACAGAACAGATACATTACTAATAGGAGGTTGACATTATAACCTTGGTTAGACTACAGAACAGATACATTACTAATAGGAGGTTGATATTATAACCTTGGTTAGACTACAGAACAGATACATTACTAATAGGGTTGATATTATAACCTTGGTTAGACTACAGAACAGATACATTACTAATAGGGTTGATATTATAACCTTGGTTAGACTACAGAACAGATACATTACTAATAGGAGGTTGATATTATAACCTTGGTTAGACTACAGAACAGATACATTACTAATAGGGTTGATATTATAACCTTGGTTAGACTGCAGAACAGATACATTACTAATAGGAGGTTGATATTATAACCTTGGTTAGACTACAGAACAGATACATTACTAATAGGGTTGATATTATAACCTTGGTTAGACTACAGAACAGATACATTACTAATAGGAGGTTGACATTATAACCTTGGTTAGACTACAGAACAGATACATTACTAATAGGAGGTTGATATTATAACCTTGGTTAGACTACAGAACAGATACATTACTAATAGGGTTGATATTATAACCTTGGTTAGACTACAGAACAGATACATTACTAATAGGGTTGATATTATAACCTTGGTTAGACTACAGAACAGATACATTACTAATAGGGTTGATATTATAACCTTGGTTAGACTACAGAACAGATACATTACTAATAGGAGGTTGATATTATAACCTTGGTTAGACTACAGAACAGATACATTACTAATAGGAGGTTGATATTATAACCTTGGTTAGACTACAGAACAGATACATTACTAATAGGGTTGATATTATAACCTTGGTTAGACTGCAGAACAGATACAGTGAAACAACATTTTCTACTTTATTCTGAACCAAAAAAAAAAACAACCCCAGAAGAGAAATAGAAACAAATCCAATCATTAGGATACAATGAACCTCTGCATGTCTCGTCCCGAAAGGACATTCAACTGATCTGCACGTTTACACATTACATTTATTTTTGTATGTTACTGGGATTGTAGAAATAATGTATTCAAGTGCTTCAGTGAGTGACAGCTCTGAAGCAATCTTGCCACCACACCCCCTTATCAGTTTTGAACGTTTGACATTAGGTTAGACAGCAGACTGACCCCGCTAAAAAAACAGACTCACCTGAGACTAACCCATTCCATAGTTAAACAACATTCAGAACCGAACTTAAGACGTGTAAATGAAGTGTCATATAGCTGTTGTAGAGCTGTAATAGAGATTCCTGTTTCTACGGTATATCATGTGCGTTCTGCTACTACATTTCAATATGAACGAATCTGATGGCTAATCGTTGTAGTACCATCGTTGCTGATGTATAAACCTCACTTTGCTCACTGCTTCTACCTATGGAGACAGTCATATAAAAACGCCACACGTCTAAAGACTATGAATACAAGCTTTCCAACAGGTGTCGACCATACCGTAAAAGGAGTGAAAACACGAGAGCAGAACAGATACATTACTAATAGGAGGTTGATATTATAACCTTGGTTAGACTGCAGAACAGATACTTTACTAATAGGAGCTGAATGCAAGCTTTCCAACAGGTGTCGACCATACCGAAAAGGAGTGAAAACACGAGAGTTGACTAGGAACCGATGAGCTCAATCTCAAACCAGAACAACCACATGGCCGCTTCACTGCTGGCTGCCGCTCGGTAATAGATTTGCCCCGGTAATAAATCATTATTATTTGCATATTTAGAACATGCAACATTTCTATCTGAAGGAGTCTGGCTAATAATATGTTTCCACCCGGACCCACTGTCCCGAAACAGTGTCCGTCCTCTGAATGCCACTGGGCATAGCTCGACGTCTACCTAGTAGTTTACCTAACTAACCTCCTCACCTTTTCACCGCTTCTACGGAGCCTGGAATTGGTGTGCCGCCGTCTTCTCCGGCATCATATAACACGCCGCACATGTCTAAAATCACACCTTTCAGACTTTTGACGGAGTCTTCCCAGCTGGTAGCTGCCATGACAAAAAAGTGCCACAGTAAAAAGAGCAGATTCTTCTTCTTCTTCTTCTGGATCGCATCCAACGTTCAGCTGCGTACACCGCCACCTACTGTACTGGAGTGGGAGGCCAGTCACAGCCTACCTACATTAAATTCTCATCATTATTCCTGTTCCTCTGAGAAATTAAAATAGCGCCCTAGACAACATCACCTACACTCATTAAAACCCCACTACCCAATTCCACTACCTTGATCCTATCTGTTCCTGCACCATGCCAACGGCCTGGGAGGACAGGACACCACCACTCATTAAAACCCACTGCCTCATTCCACTACATAGTTAAATGTACACTCACCACGCTGCACCTTGGTCCTCATCCTTCAACAGCCGTGACACTAAAGCGTTGCCTTCACTGATTCAACTGCCCCCAACTCCTTTCTCACGCACCTTCACTGATTCAACTGCCCCCAACTCCTTTCTCACCCACCTTCACTGATTCAACTGCCCCCAACTCCTTTCTCACCCACCTTCACTGATTCAACTGCCCCCAACTCCTTTCTCACCCACCTTCACTGATTCAACTGCCCCCAACTCCTTTCTCACGCACCTTCACTGATTCAACTGCCCCCAACTCCTTTCTCAGCCACCTTCACTGATTCAACTGCCCCCAACTCCTTTCTCACCCACCTTCACTGATTCAACTGCCCCCAACTCCTTTCTCACCCACCTTCACTGATTCAACTGCCCCCAACTCCTTTCTCACCCACTTTCACTGATTCAACTGCCCCCAACTCCTTTCTCACCCACCTTCACTGATTCAACTGCCCCCAACTCCTTTCTCACCCACCTTCACTGATTCAACTGCCCCCAACTCCTTTCTCACCCACCTTCACTGATTCAACTGCCCCCAACTCCTTTCTCACCCACCTTCACTGATTCAACTGCCCCCAACTCCTTTCTCACCCACCTTCACTGATTCAACTGCCCCCAACTCTTTTCTCACCCACCTTCACTGATTCAACTGCCCCCAACTCCTTTCTCACCCACCTTCACTGATTCAACTGCCCCCAACTCCTTTCTCACCCACCTTCACTGCTTCAACTGCCCCCAACTCCTTTCTCACCCAGCCTGAAACCACAACTGGATCAGCCAAAAGCCAAAGGTCCACTTTCTCCAACCATGTCACTCCAACTGGTCCAGAATGTTCTCTACCTGGAGTATTTATATTGACCCCCACCCCCCCAACTTTGACCCCTCCCCAACTTTGACCCCCCCCCCCCCCAGCTTTGACCCCTCCCCAACTTTGACCCTCCCACCTTTGACCCCCCCCCCCCAACTTTGACCTCCCCTCCCCAACTTTGACCCCCCCAGCTTTGAACCCCCCCAACTTTGACCCCCCCAGCTTTGAACCCCCCCCAACTTTGACCCCCCCACCTTTGACCCCCCCCAACTTTGACCCACCCTAGCTTTGAACCCCCCCAACTTTGACCCCCTCACCTTTGTTTTTACACTGCTGCTACTATCTGTTTATTATCTATGCATAGTCACTGTACCCCTACCTACATGTACAAATTACCTCGACTAACCTGCACCCCCGCCCATTGACTCTGTACTGGTACCCCCTGTATATAGCCTCCACATTGACTCTGTACCGGTACCCCCTGTATATAGCTCCACATTGACTCTGTACCAGTACCCCCTGTATATAGCCTCCACATTCACTCTGTACCGGTACCCCCTGTATATAGCCTCCACATTGACTCTGTACCGGTACCCCCTGTATGTAGCCTCCACATTGACTCTGTACCGGTACCCCCTGTATATAGTCTCCACATTGACTCTGTACCGGTACCCCCTGTATATAGCCTCCACATTGACTCTGTACTGGTACCCCCTGTATATAGCCTCCACATTGACTCTGTACCGGTACCCCCTGTATATAGCCTTCAACATTGATTCTGTACTGGTACCCCCTGTATATAGCCTCCACATTGACTCTGTACCAGTACCCCCTGTATATAGTCTCCACATTGACTCTGTACCGGTACCCCCTGTATATAGCCTCCACATTGACTCTGTACCGGTACCCCCTGTATGTAGCCTCCACATTGACTCTGTACCGGTACCCCCTGTATATAGCCTCCACATTGACTCTGTACTGGTACCCCCTGTATATAGCCTCCACATTGACTCTGTACCGGTTCCCCCTGTATATAGCCTCCACATTGACTCTGTACCAGTACCCCCTGTATATAGCCTCCACATTGACTCTGTACCGGTACCCCCTGTATATAGTCTCCACATTGACTCTGTACCGGTACCCCCTGTATATAGCCTCCACATTGACTCTGTACCGGTACCCCCTGTATATAGCCTCCACATTGACTCTGTACCGGTACCCCCTGTATATAGCCTCCACATTGACTCTGTACCGGTACCCCCTGTATATAGCCTCCACATTGACTCTGTACCGGTACCCCCTGTATATAGCCTCCACATTGACTCTGTACTGGTACCCCCTGTATATAGCCTCCACATTGACTCTGTACCGGTACCCCCTGTATGTAGCCTCCACATTGACTCTGTACCAGTACCCCCTGTATATAGTCTCCACATTGACTCTGTACCGGTACCCCCTGTATATAGCCTCCACATTGACTCTGTACTGGTACCCCCTGTATATAGCCTCCACATTGACTCTGTACCGGTACCCCCTGTATATAGCCTTCAACATTGATTCTGTACTGGTACCCCCTGTATATAGCCTCCACATTGACTCTGTACCAGTACCCCCTGTATATAGTCTCCACATTGACTCTGTACCGGTACCCCCTGTATATAGCCTCCACATTGACTCTGTACCGGTACCCCCTGTATGTAGCCTCCACATTGACTCTGTACCGGTACCCCCTGTATATAGCCTCCACATTGACTCTGTACTGGTACCCCCTGTATATAGCCTCCACATTGACTCTGTACCGGTACCCCCTGTATATAGCCTCCACATTGACTCTGTACCGGTACCCCCTGTATATAGCCTCCACATTGACTCTGTACCGGTACCCCCTGTATGTAGCCTCATTATTGTTATTTTATTGTGTAACAGGTGTAGTAGACCTTACAGTGAAATGCTGAATACAACAGGTGTAGTAGACCTTACAGTGAAATGCTGAATACAACAGGTGTAGTAGACCTTACATCGAAATGCTGGATACAACAGGTGTAGTAGACCTCACAGTGAAATGCTGAATACAACAGGTGTAGTAGACCTTACATCGAAATGCTGGATACAACAGGTGTAGTAGACCTCACAGTGAAATGCTGAATACAACAGGTGTAGTAGACCTTACAGTGAAATGCTGAATACAACAGGTGTAGTAGACCTTACAGTGAAATGCTGAATACAACAGGTGTAATAGACCTTACAGTCCTTACAGCGAGGTTATATACAGTAGTGAGGCTATATACAGTAGAGAGGCTATATACAGTAGAGGTTATATACAGTAGAGAGGTTATATACAGTAGAGAGGTTATATACAGTAGAGAGGATATATACAGTAGAGGTTATATACAGTAGAGAGGCTATATACAGTAGAGAGGTTATATACAGTGGCGAGGCTATATACAGTAGCGAGGCTATATACAGTAGAGAGGCTATATACAGTAGAGGTTATATACAGTAGAGAGGTTATATACAGTAGAGAGGATATATACAGTAGAGAGGCTATATACAGTAGAGAGGCTATATACAGTAGAGAGGCTATATACAGTAGCGAGGTTATATACAGTAGAGAGGCTATATACAGTAGCGAGGTTATATACAGTAGAGAGGCTATATACAGTAGGGAGGCTATATACAGTAGAGAGGCTATATACAGTAGAGAGATTATATACAGTAGAGAGGCTATATACAGTAGAGAGGCTATATACAGTAGAGAGGCAATATACAGTAGAGAGGCTATATACAGTAGCGAGGCTATATACAGTAGAGAGGCTATATACAGTCTATACAGTAGAGAGGTTATATACAGT